>NC_057938.1:5812353-5859853 GCF_018555375.3 Anguilla rostrata
GAATGCTGCAGGTTCAACATTTATGTGTGACCTTGCTGTTGTGTCCATTATGGCACAATACAATGTCTGATATCTCGGAAAAATATATACACACATACACATACAAGAGCAGTATGATATTATGCAAACAGAAAAATAATAATGGTATTCTCTTAGCAAAGTTGCTCCCAAATCTTCAGAGTATATATTGTGCAGAACAAGCAGACAGTGTTTTGACCATTACTATTTTAAGGTAATGTGAGGATCAGAACAACAGCATATACAGTCCATTTCCAAAGGATGTAAGGACTCCTGAAGTACAGTAGAACATTGAGGTGTATAAGGACACCATTTGAAAAATGTAAGGTACAGTACTGTCTATAAACTGCTGTTGACAAGGCTGTTTCCGAAACAAATCAATAAAGGGACTCACATACCTACGATGGTTAAATATTACAATTTAAATTTGAATCCACTGGAATGAATATTTGTATTTTCTTGAAATCACGTGACACACAACAATCACGCTGTTCTTCGCCATTCAATATATCTTAGAAATTGTTGTGGCAAGGTAATCGCGTGGATGTAACAAAGCAGCAGAACAGCAGGAGCGCTATGCGTTAGCTAGGAAGCTGCCGCAGTGGCCCCACAAACCGGCCTGTAGTAATATGAAACTGATAGAGGCTAAACGGAAAACGGCTAACGTGCGCGCGACCCCTCTGTTCTGCCTCCCATTGAGATACAGTGTATCTAAGGATTTGGCTATTTGTATGGCTTTAGTCAAGCTGACAGAATGTAAAGGATCACAATGGGAAAATCAATCCCTTCGACTGGGCTGAGCCGCGTGCGATGTTCCGTCTGAGGAGACGTCATTTCCAACGCGATCGTTTAGCGCCGTCCGACAAGATATGAGGGCCTAATTCCGCCACGGTCGTCATGACGGCAGTGCCGGGGGGGGGGGGTGCGACCCGGGGTTTGAAAAGGAGCACCGTGATCCCCCCCCTGAGCCTTTTATCAATTTCATTTCAGGGGCAAGAAAAAGAAAAAAAAAAACGAAAACCATACGGTATATAAATATAGAACAATTTTTTTGAAATTGCGGGACAGCACAGACAACCACACGCCCCGCGTTCTCCACCAATGAAAAAAAAAAGAAGTTCATTACCCATCCGAAACAGTTAACCTTCGCCACTCAGTGTGGACGCATTATAAATCCCCCCCCCTCAGCGTGACGGCGAAGGCCCAGGCTCTGGAATACACGGGAATAACGCGCTTTGTGCCGAAAGTTAAATAGCAGCCATTGTGCGAACGTGGGGCTGGAGAGCACAAAGCACCGCCAACTGAATACAGAGATATGGAAAACAACAAAGGGATGGAAACTGGATTTGTCTCCTGTTTTCTCTCTCTCTCTCTCTCTCTCTCTCTCCACCCCTCCCAACCCTCCCTCCTTCCTCTCTCCCTTCTCTTCCTGGTGTCAGAGGGAGAGGCGTTGGGGCTTGAGGGGAGGGGAAGTAATCAATGATTTAAACAATAATGTGGCGCTCTGTATTCCTCGTCACACTCCTGCTCTCTCGCCGCTCTGGGGGGCTGTCACACACTGTCACCGCGGAGACGGCTCATCCCGCCGCACGCCGCTACTCCATCTTGTAGCTGTCGGGGCGAGGGGGGGGGGGGCGCCCTCCCTCTCCTCCGCCGCGCCTTTCCCTCCCGGGCTCGCCCGTCCCCGCGTGGCGCTCCATGTTAATACGCCCACGTCCTCACGGCTCCGCCTCTCCCGCACCCCTATCTCCCCCCCCACCCCCCACACCGCGCCCGTACTGTGTTAACACACCTGTGTCGTGTCTCGCCGTCCCACCCTCTGTGCTATGATCGTTATTTGGCTTTTTTTTTTTTTTTTTATGTGTCAGCAGTGCCCGGGAACCATTTTTCACGTTTTCGAGTTCCCCCGGTGGAAGTGAAAAAGTGTGGGACGATGGCGCCCGGTGGAAGTGCTTGGGCCTGCCGAGCACGTAGCGGGCCGCTTGGCCTTTTGCGGGGGAATCGATTCGGGCGCGCTCGGCTCGGCTGGCTAAGCACTTTCCCAGGGTTTCGTTTTGTTTGGTGTAAAAAAAAAGGCCCCACGGGCCAGTTAATATGCAGACACTGCCTTCTCCCTAGTGCCACCACCCCCCCACCCCACCCCCTCCTCCGTCCCACCCCCAGTGGGACAGGTAACAGCATAATGCCACGTGCTTTAAGAGATTTCTTACCGTTCTTAACATCTAAAGCCACATTTAAGCTGTCAGGATCTTTTGCTGTGACCCCAATAGATTCCTATTTTTAATCTGTATGATCACAAATATACTGTATGATTAGAATGTCCTTAACTGAGCATTCTGATGCTGATGTAGCAATCGCTACTGGTACAATGGAGTTCTAGAAAGCTGAATATTGAATTTTGAAATAAATAAAAGAACGACTATTCAAAGGGTTATTGTATATGATAACTGTAGTTATCCTGGCTAACGAATGTAGAACGTAGGAACAGAATACATACTGGTGAGTGGCAGAGATTGTCAATTGTGGATAATGTCTGCTGGGGAAAATAATAGCGCAGAAGATAATACCACTTGGGCCATAAATCTACCATCACCCCTCAGGGCCCTCATGAGTGCGTGTAAACACATGTTAATCTGCATAAGGTACCATGTGCGTGCCAGCGCCAGTATGTCTCAAACGGCTTGGGAGGCAGAGAAAAAGAGATGACTGATGACTCCTGAGAGAGAGAGAGAGAATGAGCAAAAGAGAGAGGGAGGGAGGGGGAGAGAGAGAGAGAGAGAGAGAGGCCAGTAGCCTGACCATAAAGAGACACAGCCTCAGATGAGGTCAGACAGGGTGGGCAGGTGTGGGGTCCAATTTCAGCTGAGCCCAGTCCCAACCGATACCACCGCTACCCAGCATGCATCATACTGAAGACCACTTCTACATCTACAGCAGCTGATCTCACGTCAGCAAGTACATCCGCCTTCTGCCACAAGGATGTTGCATTGCATTCTTGTTCGTGAGCTCCCTCTCCATGACAGCCTACAGTGCCCACCTCCAACTGATTACCCGATTGATTTTATACTAGGTTTCACCGACCACAGCCCAGGAGTCAGGGGTGAGCTTCAATAAACCGGCATCAGGTTTCCCATAGCAACAGTGTTGGAGAAACACACAAAGAAAGGTCCGGTCATGTTGATGGCACCCGCTCCGCGTTGAGTCACAGCATCTTTGTTAGAGTGACAGATCATCAGCCCAACGGTTGGCAAGGAACACCCGCGTGTAGTCTCTCAGAGAAAGCCATCGAGCCAAAGACTCATTACCCATGTGCACCCCCCTCCCGCCCTGCCCCCCCCCCCCACCCTTCCACCCACCCAGAATTTGACTCGCATTTAAAAATGTCAGCTCAAATTGGGCAAATGTGACGAGCAAATTAAATCTGTCACGTCTGGTTTGCATGTGCCGGACAGGAATCCTTTAGGAGGAGCCGGGCCCCTCCGCCTCTGCTCTAATCACTCCTCGGTGTCGGCGCCTCCGGCCAGGCGTCAAGGTGCCGCCACGGGTGACACGGCCAGAGTCCTGGCTAAAGTTCAGAGGTCACACGGACCTGCTTGTCCCTGTCCCCGGGAAACAAGCTAAAAAAAAGAAAACAAAAAGGAGAGCCAAAGCCCGGAAATCAATGGTTCAATATCCAGGGCCGTACACTGGAGCTGGAGAAGGGCAGAGATGTTATCCCCCCCCCCCCAAAGCAGTAATCCCAGAACCATCAGTCAGGAAGCTGGAACCCGGGGAGGTCAGGGGGGGTCAGAGGTCAAGGGTCGGCCTACCAGCAGGGCATGTTGCGCGGTCCTTCGCCTGTGCTCCGTGTCCTGGAGGGTGCCTAAAACCTGTGATTACTGAGGGCAGAGAGGAGGGCTCATCAGTCAAGGTCATTTCGGGTTATGAAGTGACACGTGTGGCTGAGTGGAGCTCGGTGACGCGAGGTCACAGAGCGGGCCAGGAGCCTGGGGTCACGGAGAGTCCGAAGGGTCACCCGCTTCCCCGAATCCCCGCTGGCGGACCCGAGGACTGCCCAAGACCTTCTTTGTTTGATGACTCCCCTCCAACGGGACTGTCAAAACCTAAGAGCCTCTTCTCAATATCGGCGTCTGGAGAAAGGCGATGCGTTCCACGGATGAAGACCCTTGTGCTGAAACGTAGCACCTGTCAGAGCGCGTCCTGAAAACCTGAAGAACAGGCTTTATTTAAAATCACAACGCGATCTGCTTTAAAGGTTATTTCATCTTCTGTTTGTCAATCAGAGCTCAGTTGGCATTTCACATTGGGTTTTACTGTTTAATTTGCCCACCGAGCTTCCCTTCACTGCGAAGACAACACTGTACCCTTTTGGTATGCAGAATATCAGTACTGTCAGGTAGTCTGTCAGGTAGTCTAACTTGTTGTAGACACTGGTTCCTATCCAGTCCTTTGCTGTCTTGTATTGTAGGACTGTCCCTACCCTTGGAAAGGAATTTCCTTAGTTTCTGCTTATAGATGTCTTCGTTTTGCAAACTTTTCATTCTGATGAATAATTCATCACCAAAAGTAAGTTCCAGCATAAGTAAAGATAAATAAATATTTTGTTTGATTTACATGTCCGAATAGAGGAAACCCCAATTCTCTCCTGTCATGGCCACCCGCCCCCCTCTCCCGAGACACACCCCAGGTGATACCCCGATACCGAAACCTACAGAAAATGACCAGGTTCAATGAAAATACCGCAAAGCACAAAAGAAGAAGGTACTCACTTGGCAGAAGCTCATTCGAAAGGGGTCAAAGGTGAAAGGTCAGAGAAGGAGGAGGTGCGAATCTCACGAAAGTGTGGAGCTCTTCTGAAGGTTGAAATCAGTGTGAACCAATAAATAAATAAATAAATAAATTAAAGAAGTAATGAACTTCGGATGGAACGCGCCTCCATTCACATTCACAGTTCCGTCTTCGCCCCTCTCCCGTCGAGCCCAAATGATGTGTAAAATGAAAGGCCCTCTCTTAAGGAGATTAAAGTCAGCAATTAAACCCTAATTAGGCGTAATGACTCTCAGGAACTTAATGCAGTAATTAAGTTTTTGGTTTGCGCTGGAAATGAGCTCGGTGTATCTGTTGGGCAGAACTTGGCGTTTCAGAGAGTGCATCCATCTTCACGCCGATGGTATTATTTACTTTTTTTTCCTGGATTTCACCTGCTGTAATTGAAACCACTTGGTATTGTTTAGGGGTTTGTTTTAATGAAAATGATCCTATTTTCCCCAATTTTAAGCCACAAATAATGCCTCTGAAGCCAATTGCAATGCCACCTGCTCCCCAATGAGACAAATTCTCCCCCAGCACACTCACCTGTGCACCTGTGACTATTTTACAATCTACTGGCCCCACAGGGGAACAGGAGAGCCTCTGATTGGACGAGAGGCGTGTCACTCACAGATGGCAACTGGTGGACACACGGTGCATCAGTGGGAGGGGCTTATACGGCAGTACCCGGAGCAACCATGACTGATGTAATCCCGTCCTACCCATTCCGCCCTTGTCATCCATTAAACACATTCTATTGGGACACAGCCCGCTCTGAACCTCGCACTTCTGGTCCTGATTGGCTGTTGCCACACAGGCGCTAACCTGCGATGTCCAGACAATACAGCCCCTGGCCCAGCCATACAAATGCCTCTGTCAGCTGGTCCACCAGGGGCCGAAAACCAGCCACTGTAATTGAAAAGTAACAAAATGGTTAAAAACTTTGTTCATAACCTCTATGAATATGTGAACATATGGAAAGCTATGAATATTAAATAGCTTATTTAATATTTATACAAAAAAAAAACCTGGTTTAATTCACCCAAACCAAATTGAGAAGCAAAAAAATTACTTATATACATGGAAGGTTCCATTAAAAAGGCTTCCGATTTAAAACTCTTTCTTCCCATTATGTTTATACTGTGCTAATGGCAAAACATAAAGGACGGAGAGAGCTCGGGGGGGAGATTGGGCACATCTTTGTAATTGTCCTTGCACGGGTTTCTTTATTCTTAGTTTTCTGTATTTTATATTTCTCTTGGCGTAAATGAGGAACAGTTCAGGACTTGCTCAGCGCTGGGACAGTGTACAATAAACAATGCAGTGCATTGTTGTATAGGTACTTCCCCTTGTTAGCTGAGGGTGTTCATGGTTTGCAAACGGTTTGGACACTGAAGTTGGTGCCGGGGACAGTTTAACTGTAAGCTAAATTCCGAGATGCAGTTGAGTTTTTTTGCGGTCGTTCCTGATATTTAAAGCCGTTTTACAGCAGTTAGGAGCTCCAGCTGCGTCTCCAGTGTTTGTAATGTTGCCCTGTTTGTGATGGATAATGAGAGAGGCTGATGGGATGCCAGAGATAATGTCAGCAAGCAACAATAACTACACCAGCAGTGATGATGGTTATAATAATAATAATAATAATAATAATAATAATAATAATAGAAGTAATCAAAGTAGCAGCATAAGTAAGATTACAATTATACTCAAATTTGTCTTCTTCTTCTTCCTATTATTATTATTAGTCATCATCACACAGTAAGCTTTGAACAGGGCACATGAATCATGTCCTCACACACTGCACCGTGTCTGAAGGGTAAGGCAGGGGATGCCTCTCCCAGCATTCCTCCACATGGCCCTACGCTGCCCCTCCTCTCCATGGCTTAATAATGTTTGCACGTTTGACAGACTGAAAGGCAGAAGCTCCCTTTAAAAATACATGAAGAAAAAATAAGAAAACGCCCCACCCACCCCTTTCCCTCATCCCAGGCCACCCCCTACCCCCCTATCCTAGGTCACTCCCCACCTCCCCATCACAGGCCACCCACCACCCACCTCTCCCAGGCCACCCCCACCCCCTCTCAGGCCACCCCTCACCCCATCCCAGGCCCTGGCCCCGCCCCCAGCCCCCTGCCCCCTGGCCCCCCCCCCGGCCCCCGTTCCCCTTGGAGCCCGGCGGGACGCGGTCCACCCCGGCTCTCCCCCCTGCCCTTGTTTGGAGAGACGCTTTAAAGAGGAGGAAATGAGAGCGCGCCGGCGGCCCCCCTCTGCCCGAACCGGGTGACTAATATCCTCTGCGTGTCAGCGGCGAGGCCAGTGGCCGGGAGGAGGGCCGCTATCGGGCCGCCATCTCCCCGCCGGTGCAAAGCGGCGGGCCCTGATAAGGGCCGTGCCGCCACATGGGACGGGCGGATAATCGCGGCCCACTCTCGCCGCCCCTTAATGGGGGCCAATAGACCCGCTTGCTCAAAGTGACCGCGACTCCCCTCGCCACCCTCAGCTTTTTCTTTTTTTTTTTACGCGCACTTCTACAAACCTTGGGGGCGGGGCAGGGTGGGGGCGGGGGGCGGGGGTGCTTCGGCATGGGGGGGCCTACTTGGAAAAAATGTATACTCTCGCTAAGGCTAGTTATTTTTTTTTTTTACAGAACAAAAACAAAACATTGAGTAATGCAATATATATAGTAACACAATGTATGTATATTGCAATATATAGTATGCGTACAGCAATGCACATCATTATAAGCAATACATTACATGTACACTATTATGTGTACACTATATATATATATATATATGAAACTTTGTTCAAAACTTTCATTTCATTCATTATGAAACTCACAATTAAATTGAAATTGTGTTTGTCTTGTCCACAGAACTCATATTGAGGGTTTCGGTGGGGTTATAGGGTTCCGAGGGCAGAATGTTCTATTTGTGTGACCCGTGGACGGCCGTGTTTCTGACCACGGTCGTGTCTAACTGATAGCCTTAATTTCTGCGACGATGACCTTTTCTGCAGGGGTGGAGAAATTAATCAGCATCCACCGACAATTACATTCTACAAATGCAAATCGCCGTGATGAAATGCGATTAATTTATCCCACCCGCAATAGAAAGTGTATGATAGCGTCTCGGTTATTTGTCACACATCTCTTTATCTATATGTGAAATTGTTGTGTTTTACAGTTGTGAAGTGATAGTAAGACGTGAACCCAAGCTTTGCTAAAATAATGACCCCTATCAAATGTGTTACTGTTTGAGGACCACACCATTTTGAGCATCATTTCCCACGAATAACTGACATAACGCTGTTATCCATAGGTAGCATCCCAGGGTCTGTGATAGCACCAAATCTGACTCAACCTGCACAAAGACACACAATATTGTATAAACTGAAAGGAAGCTCGTTTTTGATAAAAACATAAAAATGTGGCGACATTTAATTTATTATCCTGTAATGTCATTCAGGCACATATTTGGACAAACTCACAATGTCAGAATAGTGTCCGTGAAATATAAAATATGAGTATATCGTTTAAGGGATTGCCTTTCAAGAGTTTTTCAAGCATTACACACACACGCACGCACGCACACACACACACACACACACATAAATTCAAAGCAAGGACAAACCTAACAACAGGACATATATCAATCTTGAAAGATATATTTTCCGAAGAAGGCCTTTTATAAAAGTGGGTAAAGGTAAATGGAGGTTAATCTAAGCAATTCCTTTGTCATTAATTATATTTTTTGTAAGATCCGCTGCCTACTGTAGAGTAAGTGAAATGTTAATCAAAAGTGATGGCAAATTCATCTGTCTTTCTGATTTAAAATATGTCACTATGCCATTTCAATGCACTTTAGCCCCAGTTCATATTAGTTAAAGATTAATAATTTTCTACAGGTCTACATAAATCCTAAATAATTGCTATCTTACACTCCAGTTACTCTCATAAACACAAAGACGACCAATCAACAGCAGTGTTTTAGATTCACTTTACAACCTTACTGAGCAATTATTTCAAATTTATATTCCAAAAACATCTTAATGCAGGTTGAAACTATTTGTCTGCATTAGGATCCGCTGTAATGTGAGAATTTTCAGGTCTCTGGCTTGCCAACACTTCAATGGTAATTATTGTTATTAGCATCACGGTTGAAATCACTCTACAAGGGTATGTCAGGGCACTTAAACCTTGTAAATGCCACAGAAAAGATGATTGAAGCAGAAAATGTTTTACCGCAAGCTTCAAAAGGGCAATAAAATGTATTCATCCCTATTTGCTTCTCACACCGAGGAAATATTCCGTTAATACGATATAGTAATTCGTTTAGACCTCTATTGCACAAAAGTGCTTGATGCTATTATGGTATTATTGCTCAAAGCGTAACGCAATATTTTTTTCATAAATAGGGCCGTTTCTAGGATGTTTAAAAATATATCAGGGCGAGCAAATGCGTTTCGGTAGAAGCAAAAACACGGTTTAAAAGATGTTGAAAGGAGATATTATTAGCCGTGGCAGGGTTTGGGGGGGCGTGGAGGGGTGGTTGGGGGGTTGGTGGTGGGGGGGGGGGGCAAATGCACACAGAAGCATCATGTCACTTTCAGGGAGAAATAAAAAGACATACAGTGGGCATCACATCGAATCATTCTCACAGTCAGAGCCGGCCCTGTAATTGTGATGTTGACCAATCTTTGTAGCTCGAGGTGGTGATTTATTCCGGGGCCCAGCAGTCACCACGGGAGGAGGAGAAGAAAAAAAAAAGAAGAAGAAAAAAAAAAAAGAAAGCCATTGTGCAGCAGCCCCGCTATTACTGGTTAACACTTCACTCACCATGTGAAGCACGCGGGTCGCTGGAGTGTGCTGCGGTGACAAACGCCGCACAAAGGAAGGGGAGAAATCTCAGGTGGAGAAAGGATTCAGACGGGCGGTGTGTTTTTAAAACAAATAATTCCGTTTCGGGTCCGCAGGGAGCTCTCCTGCTCACTCCGACTCGGCTCCTAAACACAGAGAAGGTTGATTTGGCTAGTCTTTTTTTTCTTTTTTTTTTCATCTTTAAGAATTTGTAAAATTGATTTGTGAAGGAATGACAGCGTCTGTTGCATTTTTTTTTCGTCTTCTGCAGAACAGAAGTCAACTGGCAAGACACATAAAACTTGGCACAAAAGCACCTTACACTTTCAACTTTTCACGCACTTCAGGAGCTAGTAAGCGGCCACCTGATGACACACATTGTTTCTGAAGCCTAGAATTTTCAGAGTAATTAAAGGGTTGGGGGGGGGGTGGATGGGGGCGGTTGATGTTCACATTGCAGTCCGCCTTGATAGCCGCTCTTGAAAAGTGACCTTCTACTGAGGCGGATTCTCAGAATCTCAGACAGACGTGAGCGATGCTCGCGAAGGTGCGGTAGTTAAAGGCGCTTCCGATCTCTCCGTCTGCGCCCGGGAAACACTGGGCATCAAGATGGCAGCCGATAATTCAAATCCAATCTGACGGGACAGGATTGTTGTGTCTTATCAGATAAAGCCTTTGTCCCCATTTCCTTTTATAAACTTAAAGGAGGAGGGGGTGGGGTGGGGGGTGGGGGGTGTTGGTGTTATAATTTTTTTGTCTGAGCTGACGATTGAAAAAGAGTGACTGGAATCAGGGCGGCGTGATGTGACAGTCTACGTGCAAAGGAGGGGGATTAAAAGACGAAAACACGAGGGGCGCGACACCAAGAGGAAGTTCATTCCTAAAACAAACAGCGCCGGCTTCGATTTACACTGGGGGCTGTTCCTTTAATAATTTATGGCTGGATGAATTTATGGCCCTGTCTGGGCTCGCTGCGAAATCCGAATTGCCAAATAATTCGATTTTAGCGCAAAGCTTATAAATTATCTTCTGATTTGTCCGGGCCTGTTTGTCAGCTGCCTTGCGCTTCAGGTCAATGGTGGCATTTGCCTGTTTGTCTTTTAATTGCTCTTCCTCAGTCAGACAGATGAGTACTGATGCCTGGCGATTGAGTAGGGGTGAGGGACTACCTAGGGGTACCTTTCTATTAAAGTGCCTGGGTGGTGATGGATACTGTAGCTACGGCCGTGGCACCGTGTGACGAACACACACACTTTGAAATTATTCAGAGCAGGAATATGAGCAGGCTATCCGCATCACATTTTTCTTTTGTTCCCGAACAACAATTCTGACTGCTCGTGAAGTGCCATTTGACAATCCGACAATGTGCGATTGTCGTTATTCGAAGCAAACACAGATTGATCGTTCCAACACACGTCAAATGAGGAGGCGGCAGATGTTACTTGAGAGAAAAGTCTAACTCCCTTTGCCCCTCAGTCTTTGGAAAATTATTACTATTAGATGCCGTTGTCTAATTTAAATGGTCACTGAGGGTTGTAGAGGTCCTTCATGAGTCATACTGAACGTGAAGTATTAATTTAATTTAAAGGTTATATTTACACAAACCACCAACCCTTGTTTATCATAAACTGACGGTTTTATGTGGTGAGTGTTTTGGTGCATACACAGCTAAATGTCCGGTGTTAATTCAGCACTAACAGTGTTAATTCATGGGGACACCAATGGGAAACAAATGTTACCTGTTAATGTGGAATTAACACTGTCAGTGTTGAATTAACACTGGAAATTTTACTGTGTAGAAAAGGCAAATTTCTCCTATTCCACTAACAAATATCCTCCAATAATGAATCTCCTTATAAAGCTTTCCGATTTGCACAGGTCTGCATCGAGAAAACCACGCTGACCGTAGTTCCACCTCTCCTAAAGCAAAGCTGTCTTCCTCCAGCCCCGCACGCCTCTTCAGACTTTTCACATGCCTGCCAGTACTGTGTCAGGTTAAATACACTCAGATGTGAGCAGCCGCGGCACTCTGAGGAAAGGCCACGGGGAAGGGGAGGCGGAGGCGGAGGTGGACGGACGGCCGCTGAGCCTTTTTTCGAGCTGAGGGCCGCCCCGTGCGGGGGACTTTACCGCGAGCCGCGCTATTCCGCCGTGACATTTCGGTTCGGCTTGCGACAACATTTCCGTGCGTGTGGAGCGACCGTAAAAAGGGAAGGGCGTGGTCATGGTCGGCCATCTTGTTCTTCACTGCAGGCTCCATGCGAACACGTGACACGGGTTGGCTGTTAAGACCTTACCCCGATGCGGTCATAGCTGCCATGCATGTGACGGGGTCTCTACAGGGCCTTGTGTCCTAACAGGAGAAAGGTGTGTTCTTCTACAGAATCATTCCCTTCTCAGTATATTCACTGTGATATATCACTTGCATTGCATGCTATAATGTAAGTAATCAGAGTAAATTGAACCAAATCAGCATTAAAACAATTAATGAACCTGTTAATTTAGAAATATTTTCTCTGTGCATACCTGTGATTTATTACTCCACGCTGCATTTTCTTGTTTTATTTCTGTAACTTTTTTTTTTTTCAAAGCGCATTTGTAAAAATGAAGAAAAGAGGTTAATGGAGTATTAAAACAAAGCAGTCACGGGAAAGCTGCTGTTTCATTACACAAGCGGCAGTTTAATAAAATCCATGAACAGCGACGTGCCAGCCAGCCACAGCCCAGCCTCAGAAGAGGGAGACACCTTCCTTCAGCCAAAGACCGGAACTCGTTATATCAAACGGTTAGCTGCTCGGCTCGACGTATTCAAACCCAGGTGGCTACCTTCAAGGACCGGAACTGTTCGTTAGAGGAACAGGGAGCGCCAGCGTCCTGGTGGTGTGTTTGAAATGCTGAGGACGCCGACGAGTGACTTATTCCCATCAGTTTGTTTTAGATAAGATGCTAAAGACTGCTGAGGGCATAACTGCCACTGTGCTACGGCGCGCCTCCTGCTACGCACAGCTGCTGTCGACGGTTAGTGCCCGAATCCTGCCTGGTCAGGACTCAGCGCCCCACTAAATTGCTATGCTTATTGGTAGTTCTCACGTAGTCTCAATGCCAATCTGAGACAGCATCCCACCAGCAGTGAATGATCGTGTCCTCATTATTTATATTTTGAACATGGTGACTGAACGTATTCATAATGTTTTTATTTTGTGATAAACACGCACAGCTTTTTCCTGCTATTCCTAGTGAGTGAGAATGCAATGGGGGCGGCTCAGGTGGGTGGTAGAGGGCCCTCTAGTTCATGGTCTTTTTTTTTGTTTGTTTTTTTGTTTTTTTAAACCTACAGGGATATTTTCTAGATATATGTATGCGAAATAATGCCAGAAATTATATATATTTTTTGAAAGGTGTTGAGAAAATACTGAAAATTTGAGTGTCAGACATGTCGTGTATTTTGATTAAAATTTCCAGGGAGAAAGCAAAAGGGATCTGGCGACATAGTTAATTCGAGAACATTCCCATCAGGCGGATTTCGCGGCGACCAAACCCACAGGGAATCAGCTGGCGAGCGACTAACAGCAGAGATGCGTCTCGATTACCCCTTCCTTTGATCACATCTCGCTGTGGGGTCTTCCCTGCCTCTGCGCGAGGTGAGCTCTGCCACTGAACCGCGCCAAGAGACTGTCTCGAGACGACAACAAACGTTCCTGTAGTGTCGTTTCTTTGTGAGACTCGCTTTTCCCCGCGCCACGCTGGGTGCACGCTCCTTCAGTGTGACACGGCCTTTAAAGTGGACGATTTTCAAAAGCAGGTGCCATTACGGGTCATAGTAATGAGTTAGTGTCCACAGAGCCTCACGCTAGGACACTCATTAAGTGTTTTCCTCTCTTTCTCTCCCCCCTCCTCTCTCTCTCTCGATTTCATGCGGTTTCTCACTTTCCCTCTCGCTTTTTAAATTTTTATGTATATCTATTTTTTCCTTCGCCGGAATTTACTAGTTTAAAAACTCGTATTTATTTATTTATTGTCTAAATCGTCATATCTGGTTGTCAGAAAAATCGCACGATGATATAAGCGAAATCCATTTGCCAACGGTAGTTCATTAATCACTCGTAGATGAACATCTATAGCGCTGTGTCAAAGAAAATATTTTTAATTGATAAGTATTTCATGTCCTCGTAGTTCGAAGTAAAGATTTTTTTCTCTCTGGTGATATTTAATGACATATCCATCAACAGTATCTTTGAAAGCAAGAAAATGGATCCACTCGTGATTAAAACTCAAGGACTGTGTCAGGTGTTTATGATTATCGAAATTAATAGTGTTAAAGGCACAGACAAATAGGAACGCAAGTCTCCCGTTCTACTATTATATGATGCGGTTATATGCAGCCTACATTTTTCCTTCCTCTAGCCTACTGGTGTCACTGTGTCCAAGCTTAATGCGCAAGAACCTGTGATACACTTGGCAAATTTTCAAATTGGTTTTGTGTTATCATATCTCTTAAGTAGCTAAAAGTAGGAAACAAAATAGTAAATCAATATATAGGCTGCTGGATATATTACACAAATGTTGCCTTCATAAAAATGGTCCATTGCTTTAGATGATGCTATAAACCACTCACTTTAAACTCCAGAACATACTGTACGCGGCATGAGACAGCTATTAAACATACAAATGTTGAAAAGTAAAAAGGCAATACAGACTGCATCACTGAATAAAATGTATGCTTTATAAACCCAACCTTTAGAGGAGAAAATCTCTAGAGATAGTCATCATTATTATTCATAATAATGATGGCTATGGCTATTATTATTTATGATAATGATGGCTATCTCTAATATCTCCTTGCTGTGGTCACTTTTGCTATTTTCCAGTTATTGCTTGGAAGAGAGAAGGACCTGTCCTTTGGTTGACATCAGAGATCTCAGAGGTGTCTATGCAGTGAGAGGGAACCTCATTTAATTTCCCTTTGAAGTGCACAGTCCCATCCTGTGTGCAGCCACCATTTCGCTCCGAAATATTCACTAAACATGGCAGTGGTGGGCAGGTAGGGTTTCAAGGTTTTTAGTCATTTGAACTGGATGGTGTTTAAATGTAAAGCACCCAAATAGGAATGTAGAATCATCACTCCACACCATTGTAATTATGTCCCTTAGCTGACCACAGCCTGTGTTTAATATTTCTCCATCCTATTAATATTTAATGATCTGCGTTCCATGCATTCTTTTGAAATCGTCTTCTTTCCATGGAACCTCTGGGTTACATTAAAAACAGATCAGATTTGCATATGTACATAAATACATACAGGTCATACAAAACAACAACAAATCACTTTACAGACCACACATGCAGATTCCATACCTGCCAGTAGGAGCTAATAAACGTGTAAGCAGGAAACGGTTTGTGTACTTATGTGTCGCACTTTTGAAGTGCTGACAGTGAAACACCTGTCTTTGTATCAAAGACAGTCTCCCCCCCCCCTCCCCTGTATGCGGGCTCCAATATTATTGGGGCTTTGCCTGTGGAATGTATAGTGGATGAGGGTCCCAATCAGAGGGAGTTTATTTGGCCCAGAGAGAGGAGTTCCCCCTACTGGCTCATGACAACACTGTGACATGATTGGTAGTAGCCAAGCATTTTTTCTTTTGAATAAACAACGATTCTGTTTCGGCCAACCAGGTGTCAGCTCCTATTAAGCCGAGTGCTTGTCAGAGAGCGGAACAAACACCTTCAGCTGTAACCTGTTTTTCCCCGGCCCCTCCGTCTGACAAACCGAGCCCAGCCATGCTTAGCCTCCGCAATTTACAGCAAGGGGTTACAAAGTGGTATTATGTCAGCTCTTGTACTTAATGCGGCTGATAAAACACTTGTTACTGGTAAATATCCCTTGGACCTCTTCACTTAAAACACAGCAGCAAATAGCTAATTCGCGGACGCATATTCCAAACAAGGCCCTGGACGTCCGTAGACGAAGCGGGATTTGTGGTGACGGGGGTGTTCTTATTGCAGCGGTGTCGCGACGCGTAGTTTAAAAACGAGCTCTGCCGTTCCGTGAGCGCCCCCCCCACCCCCGTGACAGTCACGAATGAAACCCTGGTCCGCCACTTCTGCCCGAAAAGCCCACACTTGCGCGCGCACGGTCCGCTGTGCGTCGCGCTTCAGCAATTTATTTTTACACATCTTCGGCTTCTGCTCCTGGTTTTTGGCCTGTAATGTGTTTTATGTGCCGCTGGTCGTTTGTAGCCTTCGACAGCTCCGCTCGCTCGGGGAGACAAATGAACGCCGCCGGTGGGGAGAAATATTTCCAGCCCCGGCACTTAGTGACGCCAAACACTGGAAACCTTTGTGGCGTTCGGGGCCCGTAATCTATTGCGACACTGGACGGTTTTCTTGGAATTCGCGCTCGGTGCCCTTTTCCGACTGTTTGCGGACGATAAAAAAAAAAAAATTTGTTGGATATCAGGCGACGAACTTCTGTGTAGAGTAATTTAAAAGTAATTGGCATCGGTGAACTACCGAGTTATCTTTTGTTTATGGTTCGGCTGGTTACAACGCCCAATTATGGCACTAAATTACTTTAGACTCTGTACATCATAAAAGCTGATATACCGCCACCACCGTCACCGTGAGCAGAACAACGCCCGGGCACTGCTGCCCGCGAACGTGCGGCCGAACGCGAAAACTGGTCCGCGTCCCAAAGAAGTCTTTTACAGCATCTTATCAGCTGGGAGGGAGACTGTAACAGACAGTGTGGTAACAAATGACCCTTGCTTTATTATCTCAGTGTTTTCTTAGGAGCTTTTTTGCTTGTGGTTTGGATACCACATTGATTTTATGACTCATGCAATCCATTCTAAGGAACTTACTCACTGAACATACTGTGCAGAAAACTTGCAACAGTGTGGGAAAGCAAACTTGTTCTCCTGCGAGGTATTTTTACAGGTGCCGTATATGATCTGGAATTGACAAGCACGCCGTTACAGCGATGAGAGTGTAACCTATAGCGCGCGTTCCGATTATCGTACGAAGCTTCCCTCTCGGTTTACAGTTCATGGAAGTAACGATGTTCTTTTTTCCAGTGATTTCAATAAACAGAAACGGCAACACGTCAGCGACGCCGACAGAGGCTAACAGGGGTTTGTCGAAACACACGGAGAGGTGGCTGTGGTCGCCCCCTTTTGCGTTTTAGAGCAAATTCTATTTTCCGCCTGCGTTTCTAACAATGTTTAAGTGACCTCTAACTGCTGTTAATTGGTCGGAACGTGTTTCTTTTGTTATCTGAGAGCCGTGCAGCGCTGGCAGAGGGGCTCATCATCTGAGGAAAGGAGAGGAAATCACATGTCACATTAGATTAGAACTGAAAAGCATCCAGTCTTGCTCAGGGGAAAGACAAAGTACACTGGGAAATGTAACATATTACAATACACACACACAAAAAAAGAACTGGTCTGTGTATCTCACCCATTTTGTGTGTGTGTGTGTTATATGACAGAAACTTGGTGCAGCAAAATGATTCTTTAAAAAAAATGGTTATTCTTCTCAAAAAATGGTTTACTTATACCTCTGGCACAACTCAGTAAATTGTGAATTGTGAATAAAATGACATTGAGAAAAAGGAGCATTCTTAGACACAATCTCGTTACTGAAGCAGTCTACAGCTTACAGATTCATTGCGTCTGTATTTCCAGTCAAACTAATGATTTTTAAATCACAAAAACAAAATAGATTTTGCTGACATGTTTGGAACATATTTATTAAACTCTATATTTACAGAATGTACAACAATATATATTCCACAAACAGGAGAGCTGTATACACTAGACATGATATTAATAGGTCTTTGTTTCTAAATAAGATCTAATAGGTGCAGTTACAACATTAGCCTGATGAGTCTCCATACTGATAAAGACACTGCAGCTGAATATTGCTGAGCCAGGCACTTCATCACAGCTCAAATCTCCAGTAAAATCAGACCGTTATAATGGCTTACAGTATGTAAGCCTATATGATAAAACAAAAACCTGTGGGCTTAAGTGTTGGTGGTCGCCTTAGCCAAGGCTATCTGGTAAGCCAAGTAAGTAAATCAGGTAAGCTGATATAGGAAACAGGAGATGTGTAAGCATGCAAAAGCTGCCCCCCCCCCCCCTCCCCCAATCCTCCCCCATCAAAGCCGTTCTCTGACAATACACATCATTACAATTTCCAAATGTGTTTAAAGATCGGGTCCTGCAATTTGATTTCAAATGCAGAGGGACCCGCAGCGGCAATAGACCTTTTCCTCCTCCGTCCCATTGACACACAAACGGGGCGGTCATTAGCAACACAAGGAAGTGCTAATGCACACGCGGCCATGCTAATGTCTGTCAACACGCCCGCTGATTCTCTCCCGCCTTCCTCCCAGAGCAGTGGTGTGTAAGTCACAGATGGCAGCGAGCTCGGACGGACACGGCGATTTGAGGAAGAAAGAAAGAAAAAAAAAAATCCATCGGTTTTTGATTTCTGCGTCGTGGCCGTCTTGCGCAGGGATTGGCCTCGTCGCTCAGAACCAAGTGAGCAATGCCTCCTGCCTTTGCGCTTAACGCTGTTTTTCTGCCGTGTGAAAAATGGCGTCCGCTTTGCACATCTCCTGTAACACAGGAGCGTGTCCCCCTCTCTGTCAATGTAAGAGAGTCCCCAGAAAGTCAAAATAAGGCCTGCACCCGGAATGCCACGACGGTACCCCTTCCCCATCTCAATTACTCAGCCGCTGAGCGTTAGACTACATTAAAAATCCATGCATTTGATGGACCACACGAAGGGAAGGCATCCCTTTAAAACAGTGCGCTGGCGCAATATATCTACATCATAATGACTTTATTATCACATGAATGATCTGTTAATGGCTTGTGAATTCCCCCCTTCTTGCTTGAACGCACTTATTTCCTGCTACAATGCGCACCGCTTATGAGAGTCGCTGATAAAATAATCGATCAATATAATGATCAAAAATCCTGGGGACAAAACAATATGGAACCTGCCAAAGGCGCAGTGTTTATGAGAATCGAGCGCTTGTAGGAATCAAGTCGTGTTGGATGAATGCGACTCTCGGCTGCGCGGGACATCGCGTTGCACGATGGCCACAGCACCGTTAGCCGTGTAGGTCACCCTGCATAGGAGCATGCATCTGCTAAGCAAATGTATTATAATAAATTCCTATGATGAAAGTGGCGGTGGGCAAGGTAAACATTTCAATTTGCAAGCCCGTTTTACAAGCCGAGCCGAGAGAAGAGGACGCAGGGGTTGGATCTCTGTAATCTCCCTGGTCCTTCCACATGATAAAGGGGACGAATTAACGGGGTTCTTTGAAGTTATTGGGGAAACTTGGGCAGAGACCACGAAGCGCAGCCCACAGTGACCCCCGCTTGACCTTGCAGTGCGCCTCATTCACTTGCACGCTGATTCCTGAGCCAACCCCCACCCCACCACACACACATCATGCACACAGTAAGAAACAGCAAAAGGTGGTGTTGTATGCTACTGTAGTTTGCCACAGTAAAGCACTTGTACATAACGTTGCATTGTGGGAAAAATCAAAAAGCTCTAAAACTCAGTATGATGATTTTTTTTATTGTATTTGCAGCGATACACTTGTCACTGGATTCTCAAGCCTTTGTGCCAGGTATTCACATTCTTTTGTGTTTGTGAGGCTGTGGTTCAGGGACAGTTTTATTGTTTATCATCTGCAGGGTGGAACAGAGTTGGCTGGCTGTGCAGCCTCACCAATGCAGTATTCTGAGTGTGTCCAGGTCTTCGTCCTGTACATTTAATGTACATTTACCTGGTGTTGTCGGCAGACAATTCCTTTGCCTGTTTACACGTGTTTCGCTGCAGTTTAAACTGCAATGTTGTAAGTGTATTTTTCCATGACACACTAAAAATGAGTATCAAGTATTAACTTGCATCTCAAGTTGCAAAATATCAGTGTATATGCGTCACAGTTTATACCAGACGCACGAAGGATCCAGGGTTGGAGTCAGTTCCATTTTCAGTTCAATGAATTCAAAATAAATAAATTTAAAATAGCCATAAAGTTCGATGAGGATTTTTCAACGAATTAACGGAATTCCTATTCATTGACTGAACTGAAATGAAATTGACCCCAACTCTGTAAGAAATTTTGATTCTACTGTAGAAGTATATTATATATTGGTCACAGTAAGACACGTCAAAGTGAGAAACTGTGTCAGTCCAATACAGTTGCTATTAAGAAAGGCAGTGATATAATGTCAAAACATATACACAATTTATTTGGAACTGTAAGGGTTACAGTATATTGCCTGAAGTAGGTAGTGATTGAATGGAGTAGCACTTGTATTCAAAACACAAAAAGAAACAGTTGCTTCCTGGCAACAGGAATTTACTGTGACTTCTAGCGAGCAGCTGTTTACAGTGCATATACTGGGGACTATGTAAACGTATTTATGACGCTATCCGTGAAATAGCCTGAGTACAATCTTTGTACATAGCTCCCAATCAGTTACCTTCGAAGGATGCAATATGTTTTGTCATTAACCCCGGTTATGGCACAGGTCTACGAGCTGGGGTGTCATCAAGGCAGCCGCAGAGCTGTTTACACCCAGGCAAAGCATTCCCTAAAATATTTGCTCTTGAAGCGGGGACAGGCTCGTTCCGGGCCGGTAATGCATTGCACTGTTATGCAACTACTCAATCAGCCCCTCTGGTAGTAGTTTGGGTTTGTCAATAACCCTAACTGCGGGAACACACTGCATTTAAATGGAATATAAAGCAATTCTTTTTTTCCCCCAAGAGTGCAGTGTCCCCGTCTGAATGTGTCATGGGGTTTTTTTTTTTCTCTTTTTCTCAGGGATGCGATGCCTGCTACACGGCTGGACAAACCCAGCCTGTCCCTGTGCCAGTGCATGTGGTCAATGACAGTTGCTCCCAACGCTGAAGCGTTAGCGCGCTATAGCTGCTGTCTTGCATGCACGGTCACAATCAGCCACAGGGTTGAACCCTCACCTTCAACCCATCGGTCCAGGGCTTTGTGTAACCAGAAAATAACTATTGATTTCTGTCTAGACTCAATAAAGGGAGGGGTGGACAGGTCTAGAACTGGACTATGTACAGGTCAGCTCAAAAAGAGACCATCTATGGTGCTTCTCATGGGCATTGTCAACAACTCTGAGGTTGAATTGGGAGGATTGCACCGATGAGTTCCAGTCCAGACGTACAGTCTAGTGTAGGATAAAGCTTAATTTAATGTTATTTCAGTGATCTATAATAGGATTAAAGTGTTTCTCAGAGGAAATGTTAATCTAGCAGGTACATATCAAGTATCCTTAGTGCTAAATACCCAACCATAAAGCAAAAACAACCACAAAATAATTCCAAATGATTTCATGGATAATGTTACTGTAAGATTCGAATATTTGAAATTATTATTATTATTATTATTATTTCAAATGTGTAACATATTATTTAATCTTACAGTGGCGTTATCCTTGAACTATTTTTCAACTTGACTTACAAGAATATATGGAGAACATCTCAAAGGACAAAGAATCGTTGAGGTTGTTTTGTATTCCATAACAGCCTAAAGATGTTTCTCGGCAAATTAAAAACACAGGAAGTGGGAATCCTGTTGTATAGTAATTCTCGCAAGTATAATTGGCAATTACAAAACACGGAGGGGCGGAGGCAGTGATTGCGGCTGAAAAATGAAGTCTTTTCAGCTGCGTCTGAGCACTCTCCAACACGGTCATCATCTCTAAATGAAGGTGGCGTGAAGGAGGCTGCAGGCACGTCATTAATTTAACTCGCCTTCAAACACCCTTCCCTGCTCCGCTGTTAAAATGTGCTCATGTCCAATGTGCTCTATCCACACGAGCAGATGCTTTTCCAAACAGCGCTTTTGCACCCGCGTGGGGGTATGTGTACCGTGTGAATTCTTGAATTCAACCGAAACACTATCAGAATTAAGAAACACTGGCGCGCAAACAGAAGAGGCAACATCTCCAGACCTCGGCTTTTTATGCATGTTGTGTGTGTGTGTGCGTTGTCACTTTGGAAAATTACACAACAACAAACAGTTAGTTTCTGAAACTGAATAACATTCAACTCTAAAAGTTGAGATGTAGCAAGCCTACTTCTTACCGTCACGCAGCAACACCGGCTCAATTCAGTGTCCGCAAGGTGTAATTCGCCGTTCACCCAGCAGGTGGGTGTAGTCGCTGATTCGGCTGAGACGTCCCACCACGTGAGAGCGATTGCTCACGCACTGACGGCAGTCTACAACTTTTACAGAATTTCAAGGCAAACGTCTACACATTGCTTCCCATGGAGGTATTTAAAAGACATTTCAATCAACGGTCAATGCGTGCTGTTATTACGTTGTTTTACTCCTCGACATGCGATCTGACTATTACATTATAGTCAGTTTTAGAGGCCAGTTACAGTAGACTATTCGACAAATGTGGAGTTCCGACATAAAAACCAGCAAGCACGTGAATTGTTGCGGCATATGCCTACCTAAAAGTGTTATAAAAAGTGAATTATTTTACTGATTTCTTGCTAGCAGTAATTGTCTTGAACTACGCGTGACTTAAAAATGTGCGCAAACCAATCCATTAGCTGTTTGCCGTACTTATACCGTAGCCTATCGGAAAGTCGTCGCGTTACCCATTTATCATTCATTTCATTAAATAACTTCTACTGCCCGTGTGACCATAATGTCTATAGTGTTACACAGACACCCTACCCCTCGGCGCATCTACACATTTGTTAGAACGCTATCCGCCTCTTTTTCGCGTGCCACATAAATCGGCTACTGTGGCCATTGGCCGAAAAAAAACCGAAACATTATCGCGCTGTTGCAAGAGGGCAGTTAAAATATGCTTTTGTATTTTGTTTTGCAGTAGACTTCATTTCCCATGGTCTCTTCAGTGGCGAAGCTGGAAGATAATTCATTTAGTGTTCACAAAGCGGCACTGAGACCCCCCCCCCCCTCCCTGCCCCCCCGGAGAGGAGAAAGAGGGTGGCGAGAAAGAGAGAGAGAGCGAGAGAGAATGTCAGTCAATGAGCGAGTCAGGCGCTGAGCGGCAGCACTGCACCTTATACAGTAGGCTATTTGCAAACGGCTCTCCGACCTCAGACCCGATATCTTTCCTTTTCTCCTTTTTTTTGCCAGTCTATCCAAATTCCTTCTCATTTGTACATGTAACTGACACCATTCTCTACACACACGCGCGGATAACCTATTACAAGGCAACCTGCTCCGATCATTCCTGCGCGGTGCAACTACTTTCCTTTCCACGCGACTTCGCTATCTCCGGCACCTCAACAAGCCTGCTGTAGAGAAGTGTCTGTTGTGGGGATAAAAAAGCCATCTCGGACCTCCAAAGGGATTGCTTTAAACGCCGTAAGTACTCCAAAAGCCTCAAGACGGGTTGCTTTTTATCTGATCTTCAGTCGCTGGGATCGTGTTGTCTGCTAACTTCCATGGTGACTTAGGTGGAAAAATCTCCTTGTGTTGTTTGGCTGACTTTAAAATATGAACGCATGTGATTGATTGTTTTCTGGTAGTTTTTCTCCCCGTAGAGCTGGGCCATCTTTTGCTTTGCACAGAGACGTTATTGTTGCTAATTGTTATGAATTATTATTGATCAATGTTGCTTTATTTAACTTTTAAGATTATTTTTTGTTATTAATCTTCAATACGTGTGACATATTCAGTGTCCGCGTGCATTCAGTTCCAATCGTAAGACTTTAAAATAGTTTCGGAATCGCTTTAACCAGTTTTATACATTTTTTTTGCTTGTGTGTTGGGTTTTTCGGTTGCCATGGATATATTGTTCGTGAACTTTTTGGCAGAGATTTTAAAGTGAATAGTCGTTTCTCCTAAGTTTTTTAAAACTTGCTGGACTGTCCACCAGAACTGAGCTTTTTAGACTTGTATAAAACAACGCTCGCTACATATTCATAAACATTTACAAGGCTTGGCAACAACCGTGCTGTCATAATAAAATAATTGGTTCGGGACTGTTCCTGCTGATTTGTACCCATTAATTGGGTAAACATATAAATCTTAATGTAACCGTAAGTAAAGAACGACTGTGGCTTCATTCTATCTATCTATCTATCTATCTACGCAGAAGATATGTAGATATAGATAGGTGTTATTTCCGCATGAATGAAGTCATGCATTTACTATGTTACACAGGAAACTGTTATCTTTCTCATATAGTATTGGTTGAACGGTTAAAAACGAGCATCTTTTTATTCCGAAGTTTAGATCTTGTTTAAAAGGTACCGTGTTATTTTATGTGTTCATAAACACTCACTTTATTTCTTATTATAATGTGTCGTTTAGGGAATAACTTTTTTCCAGCACATTTTATATTTGTAAAGTACGGTTGTTCATATTGACATTGATGTCCAACAGATTTGCAGTAATACTAATAGGGACGGATATCTAGAGTATTTAGCATTTTATATAAAATAAAACCATATACAGATGTAGACTGATTTGTGTGCGCGTGGATAGGTGCGTTTGATTGTGCATGCATTCGAAAGTTGACTTAACCTACTGCCCATTTTGCTGTTGCAAAACGTCTGCGTATTTGTGGGATGTGACTAACAGGTGCCAGTGTTCAATTTTGATTTCCTCACAACAATGATGTCTCAAATCTGTAACTTGCCTGGCTCTTCAGCACGCAAAAGGAAACACCTGTTTACAAGGAAGCGGTACAATTTATGTCCTGTCTGAGATGACTGAATAGAATTTGGACCGTTCCCTCTGTCCTGAAAGGCTGAAAACGAGCTGGCAGAAAGCGTGACATGTCCAGCATAATTTACAATTGTGCCTAAATACCTAAAAGTTAGATTTGGTACACTGAACAAGTGCCTCTTTGCTCACATAACAATCACAATGCATTAGACGGTTTTCTTCTTCAATTAGAGGGATAATAAATGTTTCTCTGAGAAATGCAGTATTTGTAACAAATATCCTGGTCTATACACGTTAGATTTTCTTAAATAATATGTTATTTATTTCACTCAGTAAAATGGACACCTGGCCTTGGAATTTTGCGTAATTTTGGACCTTTCCCTTTATTTGGAAATCACTATCCGTTTTCGATTTTATGGTGACTCGGTGACTTCTTTGAAACTGTAATTCATGTTTTGAATTGTGCGTGGATTTAGCCTTAGCCATGGCAATATATGAAATAAGTAACCTTTTACATATTTCATTGCAACGTTTTATTGCACGCAGACCTGTTGCTGCCTGTTATATCATTGCGGTCTGGGAAATAATTATGCTACTGGTCGTGTGTAATAGGTTCTAAATTAAAACAGCTTGACTCGGAAAATAAATAGTTTGTTTTCTCGTGTATTGTTATTAAATACACTGTATGGGGTGTAGTAATGAAATAAACATCGGCTCCAGTTTAAAAGGAGCATCCATTGCGCCTGGTTTATCTTCTTATTTTTGGGCCATTCTCTGTTTGGCTTTTTAAAAATTATTTTATTTTATCTTTTAGAAAATAACAACTGTTTTATTCTGGTTTGACAGAACATTTACAGATATACTTTCCGCATAGAGAGCAATTGTTTAATTACTGCTGAAGGGATCATTTGGGCTATTGCAGGTTGCTTTGCCCGCCCTGTGTTTTCTAAGTGCGCAGAGATGCTGTTAAATCTGTATTGTTCATTTCAGGGTATTTTGTAATTGTATATGTAATAAACAGCGGCTTTCAGCATGGCTTTCTCAAAAATGGCAATGGATTTTACAAGCGTTTAACTGTGTTCATTTTTACTGTCTCGTTCAGATTAGGCATTAAATAATGCATGTTTTTATATTGCGATTAAGATACCAAAAAAAACAGCAAGTCTCGGACAGCTATAGTTGCATGAATGATAAAAGAAAAACATTTTTACATTTGGTGATTTACAAATTCTGTATTGTTCTCAAAGCATTCTTTATTCCCCTTGAGTGGTTTTCCGCATTTAATCTCTGGCAAATAGAACAATTGAATTGTCGTCTGCCGAGGCTGTGGTGACCGGTGAATTTCTATTAAACTTGTTAATTGAGAATCATTATTGAGATGAACAGGCTAATGTAATTAATTGATAAATGTTGAGACTTGATCAGGGAAACAGTGATATTATTCAATAAAGTCTCTGTAGTTATTTTTTATTAGGCCTGTATTATTTCCCATATCATCAGTATAGGAGCTTGCGTGAAAATTGCCTACACGTTCTCGCGAATTTCCGGAGTGAAAACTTCTCTGCCTGTGAGATTTTATTCTCTGGGTTTAAAAAAAATCAAACCTACATCGACAGTAGCCTATCTCTCCTTTCGAATATTTTATTTTCATAGAAATTGTGGTTTTGAAGTGACTGTCCAATCAACTCTCTGTTTACGCCCAGAATGTTGTGGCCACAGTCTGTTCACACACAAACTCCAGGACTCGATCGCATATGTTCTGGACTTTATTCCCCCCCCCCCCCCTCCCCGTTTCTGACGGATAGCCCCGCTGATAAATGCTGGGCAGGGGAGATACTCGGCGCTCGGTGTCAGATTCACCAGCGGCAGCCGGGGAGAGACGGTGAAAGAGACAGTCGAGGCTGAAGGAAAAGTACGAAATGATTTATTTGTCGGGGTTTGGATTTCCATCCCCGGTCTTCCTTCTCTCTCCCTTTCAGCAACGATGTCAGCTGTTATTGCTTTCCATTGATTCCCTTGCAAAGTGAGAAGTGAACTAAAATTAATGTCGATTCCAGTGCCCAGATCAATAGTTAGAGTTATTTTAATCTGGATTTGTGCGCTGTGTGGAATTAAAAGTCGGAGAGCTAGCCGGCGGAATGAAACACCCGTTTCTTTCCGGAGAACAATTAAGGGGAGACTAGCTACTTTTTTTCCCCTCTCCGCTGTCGTCGAACGAGGAGTTGGAGAATGGGGCGGAAAAGGAAAAAAAGGAGAGAAAATGGAAATTGTAGTCTTGTGCCGTCTTAACCTTGAATTCATTTGCGGCTATAAAACGGCTACTTTGCTTGAGACGCGTCGTCTTGTTTAGGGTTCCGGTGCATAAATCCAGTGGACATGGAGAATAAATTAAGCATAGATTTTCATAATTGCAGTCGCCTGATGGTCCTTGATATATAGAACCCCATCAACATGGACTCTATCCCAAACCTACTTAAAAAGCAGCATTTTCTCACCCCATTCGCATATTGTGATGTGCTAATAAACACTTCACTTAAAGCACATTTGTCATGCAGATGGCGGGAGGGAAGAGTAATTAAAAGAAACGATTAAAAATAAATATCAAGTGCAGGAGGGGTTGATTTTAAAACATGTTTTTATTTGATCAATGCAAGTTGACAGCTTCGTATTGCCTATCCGCATGTGTTTTAAATTTATTCAAGGGTATATAGTATTGACAGGTGTGAGTGGGACTTGAGCACGGAGCGCGGAAGATTACCGGTGTAGCCGCCAAATGACATCCTCTTCGCCTATTTCATATTTGTGTGCAGTAGCTATAATAAGCGTTTGAGAACCTCGCCATCACGGTATTCGTTGGTAAAAACTATCGCGCAGACGTAGCTACGCAATGAGTACAATCAGGGCTTACATTTATTGTGGTAATTTGTTTTTGAGAAAAGTGTTTTTTTTTTAATTATTTTTTTTTAAGTATTTTAATTTAAACATTGTCCAGTGGAAGATAAATTGCATGTCTGTTATATGCACAAAAAACTATATTGATTGGAATGGGCGGTTTATTGTTTTTTTTTCTGAAAATGTACCCCTGATTTGTGAATGTGTACGTATTATATATATGAAGATCAGATTGTCTGTCCAAAACTACATCTGTATGCCTGCATTTGTCTGTAGAAAAATGTGTACCCCCTGTTGATTAAAAAAAAAAAAAAAAAAGACCAGCATAGAGAAGAGTATCTGCATTTAATGTTCCGGAGATAAATACCCTTGTAGCGACAATTTATTCAGCACTGCTTTCTATATCTGCAAGATTACCGCTTCCTAAAATGTTTAGCATTCCAGATCTGAGCGGAATTGATCAGAGCGTGAGGTATCATTCTTTAAGAGAGCGTATAGCAGGGCTCGCGACGCGTCCCTCATACTGGTCTCTAATGTGCGGAATTAGCATGTGTGTGTTCCGCCTGATGCAGCCTGTTTTCTTTAGGATGGACATTTTTCTGACTGCAGTGTTTGGCCCCTCGCGCACACGCACGCATTTGGAGTTTGAATTTTGATAATGGATAAGATTTTACGAAAGTGACCAGGTAAACTATATATTTATTTAGGAAAGATTAATGTTTTTATGCACAGGCACAATTATATCAGCTAGCTTTGGGGGTATTCCTGCACATAAATGGAGAATACTCAATACTGGTATGTAAAAATAAAAAAGAGATATATTTATAGAAACACTGTTTGAGCTGTGTAATACTAGATTTTATGTTTACAGTTCACAATTTTCCATGCTTTTGAACATTTTAGCTATTTAAAATACATTTTTTTAATGCATTAGACTGAATATTATCTGGACGGTTTGCTTAGGAACTATTTCTATAAATGCACAGAACAGAAAGCTGACAGATAAAGTTTTTAATTAAAATTTTTTAGCATATGTTCACATTTTTATCAGCTGTTTAGATGTAGATTCACAGCGGTGTAAAAGAAGTTCAGTTTCAGAGCCTTCCCAGAAGGCTTTGGCAACGCACTGGTGACAAGTCAATTTGAGAAGGGTATCTGTTCACCTGTTCTAATTTTGCTTGTTATCTTTCCACTGCCATAACTCAGCAGAGGGAATATGCTCACCCCCGGAATGCAAAACGCATTAATGGGGATGTTTGCCACTCAGTCAGGCGTAGTTTGAGGGACACCAAACTCCAGAGGATTTGTTTATCCTGTCAGTGTATCGACATGTATCTCTATCTCTGCTGCACGAGTTTTGAACTGCGATGTTTGCTTTGAGTGTCTTGCATTCCGACAAAATAAGGAAAGGGGGGTGGGGGTGGGGGTAGGGGGATGGAGAAGGGGGGGGGTGGAGAATAAAAGCGATGGAGCTTCAAATAAGTCAAACTCCTGGCCGGTCCTTCATTTCCATAAGCAAACAGAAAGAGGAGGAGAGGCGGCGCGGTTTTTTCTTCAAAACTTTTTATTTTTCTTTTTGCTCTCCGCCTTCTCCCCGAGCTCGGGGAGCGGGCTGCCTGCGCGGCGGCCCGGTTAGCGTAATGAATAGCGCGGTCAGCGGCGGCCGAGTCCATCCGAGCCCCTTTTTTTATAAGCCCTGCTGGCCAACAAGTTGTCGTCAGCGGCTTCGGCGTGGGGGGGTGGGGGGGGGGGGGGGGGGGGTACTGACTGCCTCTTTCATTGTGTGTGTTATCTATTATTAAGATCCAGTGGTTGGCCAGCAGTGCCTTCTGTGCTGTGTAAACTAGGGAAACGGCTTTCGCTCTGCTGGGAATGCAGGCTGGAAGGCTGTGGGGGTGAAGAAAAGAGAGAGGGGGCAATCTCACTGTTCCCTCCCTGCCTTCTTCTCCCGGAGAAATGATCTGCATTGGGGCGCGAGGGGAGGGGGGCGAGAGCGGGGCTCTTTGTAGTCCAGGGCTCGCTTTGAGCTCGGGGAGCCAGACACCTTACAAATAATCTGGGCTTAGCCGGGAATTAGTTTGGCTCAGGTGATTTGGATGAGGCAAACAGAGCATCAGCCCCTGAACCGCCTAGCCCGGGCAGGTTAGCAAACTTTGACAATGATTTCCTCTGTAATGAATCAATTTGCCCCGGCGCCCACCAACTTTCGAACGGTTTATTTCACGGGCAAATGTCCGCCAGCTTGCAGGAAAAGCACCCTTTTTTTTTTTTTTGGCTCGTTTGGGATTTTAAAGCTGAGTGTAATACTGGGGGTTTTTTTTGACACGTGTAACATACTGGACAGATAAGGAGAAATGAATGTCGAACGACAGACTGACCAGCTTGTATCTGTGGCTTTTTAAATGCTTAAAAGTCCAAATATAAAAATCAGACTCAAACTAAGAGTTTTCACTCATGGTCAAGGGAACTTGTGTTGTGTGTAATTACTGTATCATTTCCACGGGACAGTTTGTACTCGTACAGCTCGTACCATAATTTTATGCTGTCACAATTCCCTGGTATCCC
The DNA here is from genome assembly GCF_018555375.3 of Anguilla rostrata. NCBI lineage: Eukaryota > Metazoa > Chordata > Actinopteri > Anguilliformes > Anguillidae > Anguilla > Anguilla rostrata. The sequence goes on from NC_057938.1 coordinate 5,842,212, forward strand.
TTGCTATCTGTCGGGTGCTCCGATACTAAACCACTACAATTCCCAGGTATCCCTACTCTCTGTCGGGTTGCTCCGATGCTAAATCAGTGCGTGTCCCTCTGCTCCAGAGTGACAGCGGCTCTTTTGGCCTGGCCGCGTCTTATGTAGAGCGGCACCTTCAATGGCGGCGTTTCACTCCTGATGCTAATTCAGAAAGATGTCTGAACTTTGCCGGTTCGGTCCTGTCTCTCTCCCCCCCCCCCCCCCCCCCCCCTAGCCGGCGGCGAATTACGGTATTTTTCGATAGTATTGACCGGGCCCCTTCGGTCGGCCTCCGCCTCGCGCCAGCCGTCTGGAACGCAGAGCTAGCCGCCCACCTTGGCGTGAGTCGGCGAGCAAGCGCCCCCCCCCCGAAAGAGCCTTCTGCGGCGTGAATTTGCGCCGCTTCGTACCGTTTCGCTAAACGTTCGGCGATGCTCTGCGTTCCCGCCGTCGGCTGAGCGTAGGCGCGGGAGGCGTTCCGGGCGGCTGTTTATTATTTTTTCTGTTGTTCCCGTGAAAAAAAGGAGCAGGTTTGGAGCGGTCAGTGACCCCACCGAGCGGCTTTTCCCTGCTCGGCCATCGTTATCAATAATAGACCAGCCTGCATTGATTGGAAGCCGAGGCTGTAAAGAAAAAAAAGAAAAATGTCAGCTTCAAGTGCTTTTTAGGTGTTTGAAATGGTTGGCATTTTAGCACATTTTAAGGGAGAGCTGGCCTAATCAGCTACTACAATAGTATTTACTGAAATTGGTCTGTAATCTGGAGCAATATCGAACAATATGTCCCTGATCTTTTTTTTTTTGGTCAGTTTCTGTCGTTGTTGTCACGTCTCTCGGTTTTCCGCTTGTGTTTGGGATAAAGGCTTCCGCCCCCAGTGTGCGGTCCCTGGCTCGTCCTCCGCTGGCCCCCCTGCACGTTGTGTGTTTTGTAGGGGATCGAATGACACCGTCTGGCCTACTCTCTAATAAAATGCTTGAGTGGTACTTAACCCACCTTAGTGGCTGTCAACAATAAGTAAATTTACTGACGGGGCAGAGAAAGGTATTGCTGCTGGGAGGGAGAGAGACGAGAGAGAGAGACCCTCCCCAGCACAAACTTTCCCTTCTGTTTGCTTTCAGGAGCCGTCCTGCTGTTAGCTTTGACTGTCCAATTCTGTCAGTCTGGATCCATTTCATTCTTTTTTTTTCCCCCCCCTTTCACAAAAAGAAGCAGAAGTGAACTATCTTTGACAGCCGTGTCTCTATCTTCGCTCGTTTTCCACCGTCTGACTTTTCTCGAGTGTTTTTCTTCACGGGGGAAATTCGGCTGAACTTGTGCCGCTTGGCAGATTAAAAATGTTTGTCGTCAATTTAAAAAATGTAAGACACGAAAACAGGTTTAAGAGTAAATATTTATTTCAAGATTCATATATTTCTGAAACAGTCTATTTGGTGTAATTACTAGATGACATCTTGTAACTAGTAGCCTAAAGTTTTTTTTAAAAAAAACATTAGATTCCTTAGTATATTTTAAGGTGCAGAAAACATGTATTCTTTGGCCATAACATTTATTTTTTTACAATAATGTCCTCAAAACATACCGATTAAATGTACAATATATAACATTCCCATTGCCGTGTAGTGGAAATCAGTGATATCAATATTTACAGGAAATTCAGTAAGTGGTTTAGAACTATAACATAAGAAAAATACAAGTGGGGGTGTTCAGTAAGAATATATGAACTGGGACTCGCAGTATGTGTAGAGTATTGGAGTTAATTACGATACTATTACCTTGGCTGCTGCTACTGCTCCAGCGAATACTATCACACCTTTGGTATTATTACTTACGTAACAACAGTACCTATTTTTATGAAACTAGTTATAATGAATTACACACTACTAATAACGTACAATCATTTTGTTCATTCATTTTGAGTATTTATATTTAAATCCATGATGTGTATGTTGTGTACTGTGCTCACTTTGTGTGTGTGTAAGCAGGTGTGTGTGTGTGTGTGTGTGTGAGAGAGAGAGACAGAGAGAGAGGGAGGGAGGCCGGTAGCCGAATATTCCGTCCGTCGCCCAGCGGTCCCTCGGCTGTCAGGACGCGGCGACGGGCACCTCGCGTCTCTCCCCCCCTCGGGTTGCCGGGGGGGGGGGGAAGTAGATTTGTTCCCGCCGATCCCGTACGCCGCCGGGGGGGTTGGGGTTGGGGAGGGGGGTATTAGGGGGGAAGACGTCCGTCGGGCCGCGCGGAGGAGGAGAAATGATTAGCGCGTCCGTGCGGCGTTCGGGCGCCCCGCGCACGCCCCTCTCCGCCGGCGCGGGGGGACATCCCGCGCCCTCTTATTGGATTGTCAGTTTCGCACTCGCCTCGCCGCGCTGATGGTAATGATGATAAAATTGAAATATCTGGGCACTTATCACTGCATTACCTCGCTATCGCCACCTGCCCGACTCGTTTTTTTTAGAGGTTATTTGAGGCTTGATACCGAGCGGAAAAGGGCTCTGCCAGTGAAGGAGGAGAGAGAGAGAGAAAGAGAGAGAAAGAGAGAGGGAGAGGGTCTTTATTGTTGGGGTGTTTTTTACGCGCTATTTTCAGGACTAAATTGGAGGAGGGAGGCGGTATAGCGATGCGTTCGACGGGCCCCCCGTCGGCCCGCCGGCGGTGTTGTATGACGCCCGCGTTCTGCGGAGAGGCAGGAAAGGCACCGCGCTCCCCTGCCATGTTCGCGATATTGTAAAAAGGGGCTTTTTTTTGATTTATGGGGGAAGCTGTGTGGTGTGTAAGTGTGGAGATCAGATTTTAAATTGATTTAAATGAGTGTTCTGGACAGCTGATCTCTGGGAAGGGGGGGGGGGGGGAATAGAAAGATAGAAAGAAAGAAAAAAAACATTTCTGGAACATTCCTTCACAGTTTCTTTGATGCGGGGCCGATGTTGGGCTCGGTTCGGGCATTTGTCACGTCCTTCCTCTGTGTGGTATTTCGGCATGATGAACGGTGAAGCGCAGGTTTTTTTTTTGTTCACACGAACGCCAGTCAAAGGAAGTCAGGTGTCTTTTTTGATTTGGGGAGAGCTCCGTACGCTCTCTCTGGTGTTTTTCCCCCCCCCCTCCCCCCCCCTCGGGTTTAATATTTTGTGTCTCCCCATGCACTCTTTCATTAGAAGCACATCTGCTGTGACGTTTGTTTCTGGGAGAGCTCTTGTCATTTTCACGGGCCGTTCAGCTCGCCGTCGATACGGACTCTGATTAAAGGAATGCTGGGGTTTGAAGTCCGCGGCGGCAGCGGCGGCGGCGGCCCTACGCGTCGCGATGCGGCGGGCAGGGCCGTCTTCAGAACGCCCTTAGAGATTAAAAAAAACAAATTAAATTCCCCTCGCGCGTCCACCAATCCCACCCGCCTGTCTTATCCCCCCCCGGGGAGGATCCCGGTCTGTTTTGCTCCTGCCGTGCCGGCGGGGGTCAAAGGTGAATTGGAGCTAATTTATTCATTCAGTCAGATTTCCTGTGCAGATGGCGGTTAGATACGCCGCCGCGGCCATCAGACCCGGCGAGGAATCCCATTAGGGCGCGGCGGGCGAGCACGCGAGCGCGCCCCAGCGCTTATCTGATCCGCCAGCGCTCCGCCCTTATCTGCCGCAGATGGGGTTCCGGCCCAGCGGCGGGAGACGGGGGACGTGAGCAGCTTGCACGCCCCGTCCAAACGACAGAGTCTGAGGAAAGTTTGGACTTCAAAATACAGGATTGCGTTTGAAGTACTTTGAGGGGAGGTTTTTTTTTTTTTTTGAGTTTCACTTTTCTCTCTCTCTCTCTCTCTCTCTCTCTCTCTCTCTCTCTCTCTCTCCTCTCCCCACAGGACTTGACCTTCTGAGAATGACCCGGCAGTGACGTGGACCCCACCCCGCCCCCTCTTCGCCTTCGGTTTCGCCAGACCCCCCCGTCCCTGAAACCTCTCGGCCTCCGACCAGTGAAGCCCCGCCTCCTCCGCCGGCTCCGCCCACGTCTCTCTCGGCCCCTCCCCCCCAGGCCCCGCCTTCTCTCCGCCCCCCTTCCCCTCGCCCGGCCCCAGAGGAAACCCGCCCCGGAGCCCAGATGGACTTGCACCGGGCCGCCTTCAAGATGGAGAGCTCCTCCTACCTGCCCAACCCGCTGGCGTCCCCGGCGCTGATGGTGCTGGCGTCCACGGCGGAGGCCAGCCGCGACGCCTCCATCCCCTGCCAGCCGCCCCGCCCCTTCGGCGTGCCCGCCTCCGTGGAGAAGGACGTGCACCTGCCCTTCACCAACGGCTCCTACACCTTCGCCTCCATGTACCACCGGCAGGGCGCCGTCCCCGGAGGCTTCCCCAGCCGGGACTTCCCGCCGTCCCTCCTCCACCTGCACCACCAGTTCGCCCCGCCCAGCCTGGACTGCTCGCCCATCAGCATGCTGAACCACAGCGGCGTGGGCGCCTTCCGGCCCTTCGCCTCCCCGCCGGACGAGCGCGACGGCGGCGGCGGCTACCAGTCGGCCTTCACCCCCGCCAAGCGGCTGAAGGGCTGCCTGGAGCCGGAGGCCTCCCCCCACCTGCGCTACTCGGACGCCGAGGGCAAGGAGTACGACTACACGGGCGCCCAGATCCCGTCCGGCTCGCCCGGCGCGCTCAAGGTCGTGGTGGAGGACGCCGGCAAGAAGATCTTCGCCGTGTCCGGCCTGCTGTCCGACCGCGAGCCGTCGTCCAGCCCGGAGGACCGCATCGAGCGCTGTGAGTACCCCCCCTGACCCCCCCCACACGACCACACCCTCCCCCCAAACCTCGTTTACCACCGCCGACCGCACACCCCCCGCCCTGCCGGCCGTCCTCACCTGCGTTTCCTAGCGCCCGGCGTTTTTCCCTTCCGAACAGGTACACAGGAACTCTGAGCGCGCGCATCCTGTCTCTCATGTCTCCTGCTAGCGCTGCTCACCACACAAACACGCCAGTGAGTAAACAGGAAAACAGCCTGAGGGGGAAAAACTGATCCACTGTCCGCCGCCGCCGCCGCGCGTGTGTCTGCACGCGTCTTCCTTTCATCAACTCTCGCGCGTCCCGACACTCCCCGGCTCCCCCGGAAAACCTGACACTCGCAGGAAGTGCGCTCGCATCGGAGCGCGGAACTGCGCCGGTGTCAGCCGCGTAGAGGCGCCGCGGCGCGCCGTGACATCACACGGTGACACGGCTCTGCGCTTCTCAGGCTCAGTTCACCGCGCCTGTCTCCCCGACGCCGTCGTGCTGGCGCTGCAGACGGGGAGGACGGCCGGGAAGCCGCCATTGGAGGAGGTCTCCCCGCGAGGGGAAGGGGAATTTCGGGAGGGAAGTGTCTGACGATAGCGGTAGCTGCTCGGGGCGAATCGCGCTCAGAAGCGTAAGGAGCTGTTTGGGAAACGCTGCAGCCTCAGTGCCAGTAATCTGCCCCGTCAACCCTTAACCAGAAATGCAGCGGCAGCCAGTGTGAAATCCAAAAACAGTTCCAGGGGTTCAGGTTTAGTCTCACCAGCTCCGATTCGCTCCCCCGGTCTCCCGATCCTCCCCTCCTCCCTCATTCCCCATCTCTCTCTCTCACTCTCTTTTTATCTCTCCATCTCTCTCTCTCTCTCTCTCTTTCTCTCTCACTCACTCTGAAGTCTTCGTGTACTCTCATTGCCATTCTCTGTACAGGCCCCTCTCTTCTGCTCAGCTCTGCATTGCTTCCCCCCCTTCTCTCTCTCTCTTTCTCTCATTTCCTCCCTCGCTCCCTCGCCTCTGTTACGGCCACACTCACCGTAGGGCTCGCACACATCTCTCTCTCTCTCTCTCTCTCTCCCTCTCTCTCATTCACTCCGTTCTCCACTCTTGACGCATTGAGTTTCACTCCCAAGTATTAGCGCTGAAATATTATCACTCCCTGACCAGCGGAGTTCATTTGGCCCAGTGCTCTTTTTGGCTCATTATGAAGCCGCCAACCCCCCCGGCCCCCCCCCCCCCCGGCTCTCAGCTTCCTCCTCCGTTTTACTGTCATTGTGTGGTCCGCTCAGTCAGCCCCAGAAAGAGCCGAGAGCTCCAGCTTCGCATCCGCGCGCTCGCCGTCTGTATTATACGCCTGCCATTTTAACTTCCTTTTCGGTTTCACTTGCTGAGGTAAATTTCCACGGTACAGTGGCAAAGCCAGAGTGTCTTCCCCTAGGATTGAAACTCATGCCCCGCTGGTTTGCCGCCTAGCTGTAACCACTCCTACTTCTGCCACTGAAGCACATATGGCTTCCCTAATTTCCTTCTTTCCTTTGAATTGCCTCTTGATACAAGAGCTGACACTGGCTTAACCAACATGAGCATGCTGACAAGATGTGTTCATTGGGTTCTGACAAAAAACTGACAAGTGTCACGTACAGCAAATTATTTTAGCTATTGTTCAGTGTTTTCCCCTTATGTGGAGTTCAGGTCAAAAGCTTTCAAATTTGAAAAAAAAAAACTAAAAACCAAACAAAATCAGTTTTGCGATTTTCTCTGCAAATAATTCAGGGGTGCCAGGCTCCGAACTTTTGAAATCAAAGGTGGAAAAGCCAGCGTAAAAGATGACAACAGGGGGGTGGGACGCTGCTAAGCCCCCCCCCCCCCCCTCACCCCCACACACACACCCCGCCCGCCCCGCACGCTCACTCTTCAAAGCCCTCCATCTGATACCGCGACAGATTGGAGGGAATGCGTCAGTCTGTCCCGCCAATGAGACCCAGGAGCTCATTAGCGCTCTCGGAGCCAGTGAGATGTGCTGTGAGCGTGGGAGGAAGAGATCTGAACCCCCCCCCCCACCCTCACCCCCCCCCCCACCCCTCCCTCTCCCTGTGGAGGAGTGCATGGAGGATGAGCCGCAGATCAAATCAGAGAGGAGTTGGGGGAGGGGGGGGGTGCGGGTGGGGGGGGGAGGGTTTGGTGACGGGCGGCAACTGATCACACGGAAAGACAAGCAGAGGAGCTCTCAGCGCCGAGATTGACAGCTGATGAGAGAAGGAGAGAGGGAGAGAGAAAATAGAAAGAGAGTTGTTCTATATCAAGGCTGGAGTCGGAGGAGAGAGCGTTGAGAAAGTTGTTTATAGTTGGGTAGCTTTACGTACGTGCGCGCGGGGCGGGGTGTGGCAGGGCGGGGAGCGAGGGGGAGGGGTTCTGGGAGGGGATTTGGGGGAGTGCGAGGAGGGACCCCAGAGGAAAGTAGGGCACTTCATTTGGAGCGTTTGGGTTATACCAACAGGAATTAGCGAGGACAGCCTGAGCCCATCGGGCCTGAGCACCCTCGCAATTACCCAGCTCCTCCACAGCGTCCCGCCCCCTCCTGCAGTAAGCTGACATTCACACCATCAGATTAAAACACGCTCGGGCCGAGCTCCCTCCTGCATCTCAGCGCGGGGATTAAGGGAGAGAGAGGGGGGAGACGGGGGGGAGAGAGGGAGAGGGGAGAGAGAGGGGGAGAGGGGAGAGAGAGAGAGAGAGAAGGAGAGAGAGGGAGAGAGTGTGAAGAGTGGGGGGGGAGACAGAGAGAGAAGGGAGAGGGGGGGCAGATAGAGGGAGAGAGGGAGAGAGAGAAGGAAAGAGAGAATTAGAGAGAAGGGAGAGATGTAGAGTGAGAGGGGGGATAGTGAGAGTGTCTCCTAGCTCTCCTCTCCCTCGTTGAGAGGACAGGTAGCAGGATCCGGGGAGCAGCGGGTCTCAGAATTCCCAGCATGGCACGAGGAGTCACTATTCGGGATCTGCCTGGAAAAAAAAAAAAACGGGTTTTGAGGGCTGGAAGCTGGTTTTTTTTTTTTTCTTCTTCTTCTTCTTCTTTGGTAGCTGTATCTAATTAGATTAAAGTCACAGCCACCAAGAGCTCTAATGCAATTGAATTCCCAGCACTTTTATATAAGAGACTTAAACCGGGTTCCTGTGGACCGAATAGTGTGGTGTGCATTGTCGCCCCGGGAACAGTGACCCCTCTGTGCTAAGCTCCAGATCCTCCCAGTGGAACGTCAGCCTCCGTTTTATTTACCTTCGGTTCTGTCAGCTATTAAAGCTCTTTGTTAAAAATGCGCCGTCGAAACAGAATGTTACTTAAAAATGTTAGCCTAAACGTGCTGGCCGAGCGGGGCTTTGTGGCAGCCTGTAAGTGTCGTCCGTACATTTAGAGGCTTCGCTCCCTGATATCGCTAATTCGAGTCGATTACGTATGCAGCCGTCAGGTTCGGTTGAGTTAAACCGGGGCGGTGTTCGTGACTGCGAACGTACGGAGTCACGTCAGTCAGAACGTTATCCCAAATACATCGTTAGCGGAGGGAGAAGGCCACATTAAAGAAGAAAAAAAAAAAGAAGGAACTTGAGAGTGCGAAGTCTGTGAAGTCAGTCTGGTGGAATTTCTTTGTCTCTGGAGAGATGGATAAATTGTGGAGAGATCTGAGTGTTTGTGTGTGTGTGTGTGTCTGTGTGTGTGGGTATGTGAGGGTGTGCATGTGCGAGTATATGTGTGTGTGTGCGTGTGTGTGTGCATGTGTGTGTGTCTCTGCTTGCGTGCATGTGTGTGTGTGCATGTGTGTACGTGTGTACGTGTGTCTATGTATGTGTGTGTGCGTGCATGTGTGTGTGTGTGTGCTTGCGTGCATGTGTGTGTGTGTGTGCTTGCGTGCATGTGTGTGTATGTGTGCATGCTTGCTTGCATGTGTGTGTACGTGTGCGTGTGTGTGTGTGTGTGTGTGTGCGTGCTTGCTTGCATGTGTGTGTGCGTGCATGTGTGTGTGTGTGTGTGTGCATGCTTGCGTGCATGTGTGTGTGTGCATGCTTGCGTGCATGTGTGTGTGTGTATGTGTGCGTGCTTGCGTGCATGTGTGTGTACGTGCGCGCGCGTGTGTGTGTGTGTGGTTTTCGTCACCCCTAATTACCATGGCAGACTGAAGTGCTGAACCCGACACAGGACACTGAACCTCCCCACACTGTCTCATTTAGAGCAGAGACAGAGGAGCCGAGCCTGCCAGTCTGACGAAGCGAGAGAGAGAGGGAGAGAGAGAGAGGGAGAAAGAGAGACAGATTAAAGGAGAGATAAAAGAAGTAGAGAAGAGGAGGGGATGAGCAGTCAGCGGAGGGGGCTGAGTCGAAACGCAGACCCCGGCTTCCTTCCTGAGCAGCCGAAATAAAACAGAAGAATCCTTAAGACAACAGAACGCGGCCACGTGTTCTTCCTTCCTGACGTGACCCACCCCTGAGCCGCTTCGGCCTGTCTCCATAAATTCCCGCTGATTTACGCGCCGCCGGGTGCCTGGCAGCCCCCCCCCTTACCCCCCCCCCCCGTTAACCCCCCGCACCCCGGGCTGAAAGCAGCCGCCACTCTCCGGACGGGCCGGACAACGAGGGCCTTGCCGTCGACACGGCAACGGATCCGGCCTTAAAATCCCGTTTGTGTGTTTTTTTTTTCCCCTCCTGCCTGTTTTCCGGCGCGGCTGATTCGCCCGCGCGTCCGTGCCGCTAATCGCGCTTTCACCGTCGCCGCGCTGTCCTTCCGTGAGGAGGAGCGGGTGGAACACGGAGAGGTCGCGACTCCCTCTTCATCTCTTATCGACCGCCGTTAGCCGTTCCCCCGGAACGCAGGTCCTGTACGGCGCGGCCTCCTCATTGCGGGCGCTATAGCGACCCCGCCGCAACGAGCGCGAGCCGTCCGCGTGCGTCCCCCGCCTCTCAGAATCTCCCCAATTGGCTGTTTTTCTAGTCGCTTATATCCGTCCATCCAATCACCCGCCCGTTCATCTATTTTTGGCTCCCAATTATCTGCTAGCGCCCACTCCCTCCCTCCCTCCCTCCCTCCCTCCCTCCGTCCGTCCGTCTGGCTAGCTCCGCGCCCCGCGCGCCGACGCGCTCCTCGATCTCGCCCGGGCGGAACGCGTCGCGAGTGGCCGGGTCATCCCGCCGTTTTTTTTTTTTTCTCGTTTTTTCCCGTTTCCAGAACGTTCAAAAGAGCAGCGGGCCCGGACAGCTGTTTAAACATGTCGTTCCTCTTTCAAAGAGCAGATGTCTTCGGCGGGGCCGCGCGCGCCCCTGCGCGCTGCTCTTCGGGGGAGATATTGGGAGCTGGGGAACGGCTGCGCGGAGCGGAGACAATAACAGAACTGGGAGCCCAGCCTCGAAGCCCGCAGGCCTCCAGACAGAGGAGAAACAGAGAGAGGGAGAGAGGGATAGAGAGAGGGAGGGAGAGAGAGAGAGAGAGAGAGACAGAGGGAGAGAGAGAGAGAGGGAGAGAGAGAGAGAGCGAGAGAGAGAGAGGGAGAGAGAGCAAGAGAGAGAGAGAAAGGGAGACAGAGAGACAGCAAGAGGGAGAGAAAGAGAGAGGGAGACAGAAAGAGACAGAGAGAGAAAGAGACAGGAAGAGAGAGAGGAAGAAATAGAGAGATGAAGAAAGAAGAGAGAAAGAGGGAGAGATAAAAAAAAGATAAGGAGTGAGAGCAGGGAGGTGAGAGTCTTGCTTAAGGCAGCTGAATGATGAAACCCAGGGACACGTTGCCCGCGTTGCCCGCGTGCTCCTCTGCGATATTTCTGCGATATTTCCCGGCTCGTAATGCTCATGACGACGCGGGGACTTGAGTCGGCCGCCACTTATCCCCGATCTGCCCATTTTCCCTTTATCCTCATAATACTGAAATCCCTCTGCAGTCCAAACCCTAATTTTTAAGAATGGTGCTCATAAGTTACATTACGCAGGCACGGGCGAGCGCAGCGGTGGCTCAGGCAATTTTCCGCTAATAGCACTTATATCAGCCGAGGCTTTAAAGTAATTTCCTGTTTGGAGATCCCGGCGTAAGTGTGCTGAATGGCTGCTCCGCAAATTGTCGCCCCCCCCGCCCCCCCCCCCCCGCCCCCCCTCGCATCGGGGGAGAAGTCAGCGGGTTCGATAACGATCGGTCCCCTCCGCCTGTTCCTCTCCTCTCCGGCAGGCGAGGAGTTAAAACCAGCCGGAGCCTCCGAGGAGATGAACACTGCCATCCTCTCCAAATCGGGAGCCCCGCCCCCTCCTCCTCCACCTCCTCCCTGCCCCCCACCCCCCACCGCCCCCCCCCCCACCCCCCATCTCCCCTCGTCACGGTCTGGTGGCCAGGTTAAGTTAAGTAAGAGTGTTCTAATAATTAGGCTGCTGCGGGCCGGGCCGTGCTTACCCAGATGTTAAAAGGCTTGTCCCATCATGCTACCGAACCCCCCCCCAGTACCCTCCCCTTCTCCCCAGCCCCGTGCCCCCCCCCAGTCTGTTTGTCCCTGGCCTCTAAGGCTTTGTTTGCCTGTCTGTCTGCCATTTCAGCCTCTCATGCTCCTCTGTGGCTTCAGCCCGCCGGGTCGAAACCGCGCGTGTGCGGGCGACGCCCGCGGTCTGAGCTGAGCTAGCGTACGCGCTAAAGACCGAGCGACCCAGCGCAGCGGGGGTTTCACCCGCTCTGTCAGCGCCCAGTGGGTGTGCCCCCCCCCCCCCCATCACATTCGGGATGAGCCGGTCGCAGGCATCGCTCCGCCCATCGTGGCTCGGTGCGTTTTTATCTCAGTTGAGCAAGCAGATTTCAGATTTGATTTGATTTCAGATTCAGCAAAGGTTGGCACGGCCTGACACGGTTCTCTTAGGCTCCTCCCACCAGAATCCTCCGCCAATCAGCGAGTCCCCTTTTCTCAGAGCAGGAAGTGACTGTACAGCCCGGCCGCAGAAGCCTGCACTTTCATGATCTACGTACCGAACCGCCCTATTTACGATAAACATTGTACATCCTTTTGGGCAAATAAAATGTGTTTTTGATGACCAGACGGACGGTACATTGACTTTCCATCGTCTTTCACTGGCTGTGACGTCACACAGCCCTCTTTTAAGAAAATAATTTCTCCCGTACTATGGAAAGAGCCATTTTCTGCCCTCTGAGCAGTTGGCTTGGGAGTGTGTTTTATTGCCAGCAGATGAGGGAAATGTGTTTTTTTTTTTCTCCCCCTCTGTGGGTGCAGGACGTGGACTGGGCGTGGGGATGGGGGGCGTGGGGGGGGGCGGTTGCCGACGGCAGCAGGTGTCTGTCCGCCCGTCATGAATGTGTTAAAGAGCGGTGGGCGGGGCCATTGTGCGGTGCGGTGCGGGCCCCGGATTAGAGCTTCCTGCCGGGGCCTTTGTTGACTCGGGCACTTGAATTGGACACAGATTGGTGGGCAGCCTCCATTATTGAAATGAGCCGTGGGATCCACTGTTAGGGAAATGAACGGGGTGGGGGGGGGTGGGGTGGGGGGTGGGGGGGTGTGGGGTGTGTGGTTGGGGTAGGGGGGGGCAAATTAGATGAAGAGCAGCGACGTCCGCCTCCCAAGAGCAGCTGGGGCTCGGCTGAAGTAAACACCACTCGAGAAAATGCCCGCCTTCGCGGCAGGGGCGGGTTCGAGGCGGCAACGTTAGCGGCAGAGCGGCTGGTTTGATTGTTTTTATAGTTGCTTGGCGGAACGCTGTAGCAGGTCATCAGTTCCTATTGGTCAGAATTGTAAGTTTCATCAGTGTCGTCCAATCAAAAGCCCCCCTGTTCTCATTTAGACCTGTTGCCGTGGCACAGAGTTGTCTGCAGGAGGGATCAGAGCTGCGCTGACCACCGACCCCTCGGTGTGTTTGAGGAAGCCGCCATCGCTCGCACGGTGGCCCTGAGAACACGCCATTAACGAGGGCCGTGCTATTCCCCCCCCCTCCCTTACCAGCTGCAGAGCCCCCCCATCGCCCCCCCCACCCCCCCGCTCGCTCGTAATCAGCTCTCCCAGGCCCCGGGTCAGCCCCGCCCCCATGGGCCGGACGTCAGACGCGGCGGTGATGTCACCCGGCCCAATAAAAGCCGATGAACCGGCCCGCCGGGCCCAGTAGAATCGGGCAGCTGGCACAGGCTTTGTTTCTGTGTGGCCCTGGGCGCAGCGACCCCCCCTGCGCCCCCCACCGCCCCAGTGCCCCCCCCCCACCCTGGTGCCAGGAGGGACGGGCACCCCTGCATCCCTCCCCCTGGTTTTTATGGGTCTCTTTTTCCCAGCGAGCGGATCCGCTGTCTCTGGCTATTCCTGAAGCACTGCCTGAAGCCTCCACTTATTTTTACTGACAGACACCCCCCCCCACCACACACACACACACAGTAATGCAGATGTGCTGAAAGGCATCTTCCCCCCAGAGGGCCCACAAAGGGCCCCAGGTCAGAAGGGCCCCCTCCAAAATGGGTTTCCCGCCCCACGGAGAAGACCCACCAGGACTGAGAATTTTCACTCACTGTCCTCTCCAGAACACCATCTCCTGTCAGTACACAGGTGGAAGAACCATACAGCATCAGTACACAAGGCAGAACCATAATTAGTACACAGGTGGAGGAACCATATCATATCGGTACACAGGTGGAGGGATCATATCGGTACACAGGTGGAGAGATCATGTGACGGACACAGGTGGAGGGATCATGTGACGGACACAGGTGGAGGGATCGTGTGACGTACACAGGTGGCAGAACCATACAGCATCAGTACACAAGGCAGAACCATAATTAGTACACAGGTGGAGGAACCATATCGGTACACAGGTGGAGGAATAATATCGGTACACAGGTGGAGGTATCATGTGACGTACACAGGTGGAGGGATCATGTGACGGACACAGGTGGAGGGATCATGTGACGTACACAGGTGGAGGGATCATGTGACGTACACAGGTGGAGGGATCATGTGACGTACACAGGTGGAGGGATCATGTGACGTACACAGGTGGAGGGATCATGTGACGTACACAGGTGGAGGGATCATGTGACGTACACAGGTGGAGAGATCATGTGACGGACACAGGTGGCAGAACCGCAGCAGACCTCTGCACTTAAATGGGCGCTTGTTGAAATGTTGGGCACATACATTCTGTCTTCCTGAACATTATTAGCGGCGGCACCCCGACACGTCACGGCATCGGTTGCGACCCGCCATCGGGCGAGCGAGCGAGCGATCGTGATTTTCCCCTGCCCCTCAGACAGACCCCCCCTCCCCCCCCCCGGGGTGGGGATGCTAATCACGGCGGGGTGGCGGTGACACCTTCTTCTTTTTTTCACAATGGCGGAGGATAACGCGGCTCCGGCCCCATCACGCTCGCCTCTTTCTATTGGAGGGTCTCTTCACACGGCGCGCCGGGTGCGGCATGCCGACGGCGGCGGCGGCGGAATGCTAATTGCGGAGCCGCGACGGTGAATTACTGTACGCCCGTCTTCACGAGCCCGCTCGACAGACGCCACTGTAAAAAAAGAGCGGGAATTCAGGCGGTTATGATGGGAGTCTCAAAAAAGAAATAACAAAATAAAAAAGTCAAACGCGGACTGCATTTTAACACGGCGCAGCCTCACTGCACGCGGAGGAAATATAAAATAACTCCAAATCTGGCCAGGGTGTGCACGTCGTTGACACTTCTAGCTTTTTCACCGAAGAACTGATTCTGTGGATTATTCCACCCAAAAAAAAAACAAAATATTTTATGCCTCGCTTCATAAATGTTCCGGCCGCTGACTGATCACTCGATCGTCGTGCCTTATGGCTGTTTAAGAGTGGGCACGGCCGGGGGGGCTGAACAGAGCGTGCGCCGGGTTTCTCTGCGCGTAAAACACGATTTCTCCGTACTGCTGACACGCGCTATAAAGTGTTGCCATTTCCTCCTCCTCCTCCTCCGTGTCACTGTCTTTCTAAATTCCCCCAGTCCAATTAATTATTTAGCGGCATGTATCATGTATTTACCTTTGTAATCTATCTGTCAGCGTATCTATTGATTCAGTCTTGCACTCTAATTGGGCATCTTTGCTCCTCGGCGATCTCATATTTAAATTCAATATCTGTCACTGCCTCTCGCTGCATATTAGTATTTTTGTTAATCATCTTTTCTTTGTTGTTTTTTTTTTTCTTTCTTCAATGTGATAATCAGTCTCTGCAGCAGCTTAGAAGAAGAAGAAAAAAAACGTGTCCTTGGATGTGATTACACTGTTCCTCTGAGAGAGAGAGAAAAAGTGGCATATTTTATTTTCAGTGATGAGGGCTGCAGTGAGATGGGATAAAGATATGGGGCAGGGGGGCGAGGGGGCGGGGGGGGCAGGGGTGTGACAGAGCAGGACAGATCTGTAGCAACAGCAGGAGGGCACATACCCCCCATGCACTCTTTTATTTTCTCTGTCTTTCCATCCCTCTTTCAAAGTCTCCCTCCCTCTTTCTCCTAAGTTTATAATGTACATCTATTTAAATCCTTTTCTAACTCCCTGTCTTTGTCTGAAATTATTACAAAAGAAGCCCTTCTGGCCTTTGATATTTTTTTATCCCTAAGCATGATGGGACAGTTAGAGGCGAGAGTAAATCTAAATACTCTCTTGCTTTCCGTCTCCATCCATGTCCATCTCTCAGTCTTTCTCCTGTTCTATTTATCGCTCCTATTCTCTTTCCCCTCTCTTTCTATCCTCCTTTCTCTTTCTGTATCTCACTCCCTCCTCTCTATCTCTCATTCTTCCTCTCCTCCCTCTCCTCCCATGTCCTTTCCCTCCCTCTCTCTCTTTCTCTCTTCTTCTCCTCCTTTCTCTTTCTGTATTTGTCTCTCTCTCCCTCTCTTTCTCTCTTGTCTCGGGCTCAGTTGGACCAGGCTGCCCTGCGCTGGCCTGTTTTTATTTCGGACATTGAGCCGTCGCGGTGTGGAGCAGATTGGGGGGGGGGCACCGGAACGGCGGCTGGGCATAGCGTTAGCCACGGCGGTACGGCCCCGCGGCGGAACGGCCTGGCGTGGCACGGTGACGGGCAGCGGCACCCGGCACCCTCCCCCCCCCAACCCCCGCAGAGGCCTGCCAGGGGGGCTTGCAGCCAGGGGAAGTGTTTAAAGTGGGCACTTAACCCCCCCCCCCCCCGTTCATCATAATGGGCCACGCCACCGATCCCTGTCCTCTCAAAAGGGCCTGTTGGAATAATTGAATCTGGTGGCCCCCCGTCGCCTGGCGAGAGGTGTCGCCCCGCACAAGTGTTTCTGCGTGCGCTCCTGCACCTGTGTGTGTGTGTGTGTTCATGCATGTGTGTGCGCGCGCGCATGTGTGTTTGTTTGTGTGTGTGCCTGTGTACGTCGTATGCGTGTGTGTGTGCGTGCGTACGGAAGTGCGTCTGCGGCGTGCGTGTGTGTGTATGCGTAAGTACATGTGCGCGTGTGCGTGCGTAAGTACATGTGCGTGCGTGCGTGTGTGTGTGAGTGAGTGTGTGAGGCCCTCGCTCTTAAGTAGGTTGATCTAGCAGCTGATGGCCCTCTCCCGCTGTTAATCAGAACAGATGTGCCAGGACTTCCCTGCGCTCAGCCTGGGGAAACAGAAGAGGGCTGCAATCAGTAAACACTCACTGAGTTAATGACATCAATCAATGGCCTTCTAAAACAGCAATTTGATAATTACAGTCATCAACCTTCACTGCAGTATTCATTACCAATGAGAGGCTACAGTAGGGGCTCCCCTCCTCTTTTTAACTTATCGTTTCATTCAAACCGTATTGATTTGGCATCTTATTATCTCTGCAATTGGATACATTATATAAAACCCGGCGCGTGTGAGTCTTACATCACCGATTATAGCATTTAACAATCTTAAGACAAACATCTATCGAGATTATATGGTCTTTTTACCCCCTGCTATTTAACGTCAAAGCTTGGGCATTTTATCATTTTAAATCTAATCAATACGTAATAACTCAATTCCGATGTAAAATCATGCTATTTAGTTTATGGCCAATATTCATGGCTACAAATGTGCCATTATTTAATTAAAATATCAATCTGTATGTTGTTATGGTTTTCTGCTAAGCATCCGTATTTCGAATGACAATTTGTGCACCATTTTGAGAGCTATTTCTCCTGAAACTGAAAATGAAGCAATTGCACAAGACAGGAAATGGAATCTTCCGGTCATTTATAAATTACACTGGGACGTAAAACAATTATGACAAAAGAAAAATATGAAACCAGATGTAATTATTATGCTGTATAATGTTCTCTGGCTGTATAATGTTCTCAGTGCACCCTAAATTTAAGAAAATGTTTTTTTTTTCATTTCAGAATGTTAAATATTTGGATATTTTTTTAGAAGCAAGATAATAATAATAATAATAACAATAATAATAATAGTAACAACAACAATAATAATAATAATTATTATTATTAGTATTATTAATTTGTAACGTACGTTTCAATATGTGCAATTCACATAAAAAACGTAGTGCAAGCTATTAAGAATAAAACTAAAATATGCTGAAGTGTAGTATAAAAGACAGGTCATTTTATCAGGAAGCTACCATTCATAATATTTAACATTATTAATAATAATAATAATAATAATAATAATAATAATTATTATTATTATTATTATTGTTATTATTATTATTATTATTATTATTATTATTATTATTATACTATATGTATTTGTAAATTAATTTTCAAATAGTTTTAAAGCACAGTATACAGTAAACAAAATTCCAGAATGTAACGCCACCTAAAAAATACAAAACGAAAAATAACCAAACAATAAGGAAAAACAATTCAAACAAGCAATATAACAAAAATAGTAAGAGACATGAACAATGTGAACTAATAAGAAAAAACTAAAAATAAATCAAGCAGAAAAGC
>NC_057938.1:5864853-5932353 GCF_018555375.3 Anguilla rostrata
CACCGAGCTCGGCCCCGACGCGGTAACCGCGCCATCAGCAGCGGCGTCCGCGCCCGCGAGGAGAGGATCAATCACACAGCGCCGCGTGATGAATTAGGGGCTTCAGCGGGGGGGCGGGGGCCGGGAGCAGCAGCGGGACGCGGGCGTGCGGGGCGTGTCTTCCCCCCCCCCCCCAATCGCCGGCTGCAGAGCTGTCCTTGTGTACCCCCCCAGATCTGTACGCACCTGCTGCGGTATGCTCTTATTCACACACACACTTATACATACACACACTCTTATATACACACACATTTATACACACACACTCGTATACACATACACACACACACTCTTATATACACACACATTTATACACACACACTCTTATACACATACATACACACACTCAGACCCACACACACACTCTTATACACACACACACACCTCCTGCAGTAGCACAGTTTCATACACACTTACACACACATATCTCCTGAGGTACACACGCACACACACACACACACACACACACACACATCTGAATAGATTTCAGAGGGCAGTGTGAATTTTGACATGGACTAGGAACTCATGTAAAATGGCAGCTCAAATAAGGATTTCACCAGCTTTAGCTGGGAGGGGGAAAAAAAAAGGAACTTGAGAAAAGTCCACCGTGGATGTTATTTATGGGATGGATTCTCCTTGCGTGAAATGCACCGAAAGCCCGAAAATAACAATTGGGGTCCGCCTGTCAGTTAAACCTCCCCCCCATTGGTCGGATCGCGCTCCGAAAACGAACGCCAGGCCGCAGGGGTTTAGATGAGGTCACGCTTGGCCTCGCCGGCTTCACCTGTGGCGCTAACAATGGAGCCGCCGGGCTAGCGGACGCACAACAACAGAACAAAGTGCTCCTCCGCCCCCCCCCCCTTCACCCCCCCAGGGGGAAATCTGCCTGCTTCTATTTTCACCGAGCAGGAAAAAGAAAAAGAAGATGAAAAAAAACAGGAGTCCCAACTCCTTGAAGAACGGCACGGGGCTAGGAGGGCTGTGCGATTTATAACGGAATTTACGGTTGGGGCTCGTAGCCCGGAACACACGGTGTGCGTTAGCGATACACACAGCGCTAGCGATACACACAGCGTTAGCGACACGCACAGCGTTAGCGACACGCACAGCGTTAGCGATACACACAGCGCTAGCGATACACACAGCGTTAGCGACACGCACAGCGTTAGCGATACGCACAGCGCTAGCGGCACGCACAGCGCTAAAGCGCGCTGCTCCTCGTGTTCGGCTGATATACGGCCACGGGGCCAAAGGGGCTGTCAGAGGACCGCGACCGTGCCACCCGCGAGATAGCGGCCTCGGACGCGCTGGGGGGGTGAGTGGGAGTGTGGGGGGGGCGGCCGGAATGAGAACGTGGGGCTGCAAAACCCATGGGGGGGGGGCAATGGGCCCACCGAGCCCGTGGTGTGGCCCACGGTGGCCCACGTACTAAAATCCCCCCTTGCCCAGCCACCCCCCCCCCCCCCATTCCCTCTCCCCTGCCCCGGCCCTTCCCGCACCGTCGGCCTTTTCCCCGCGCCGAATTAATTCACGGCTCCCGCTCCCCGCTCCCCCGCTCCCCCGCTCAACCCCGCTCCCGCGATCAATTAATCGTAATGATGACGGCCTCGTTACGAGGCGGCTGCCTTGTTTGCTTGTGATCCGAGCGACAGGTTTAGGACTTGTATTATTTAAGGCGGCTGGTAATTACATGGGTGTTAGCATATGGAGAGAGAGAGATATGATTCATTCGCTGAGTGGGAGCTGGAGAGAGAGAGAGAGGGAGGGAGGGAGGGAGAGGGAGGGAGAGGGAGCGAGAGAGAGCCAGGGAGGGAGGGAGGGAGGGAGAGAGAGAGAGACAGTGAGACATCCACGTTTGGCAGATGAAACAGTGAGCAGCGTGCTGCTACAAGCCGTTCCCCTTATTATATCTCATTAAAGCGAGGGGCGAGATAAGGCAACACAAGCCGTGAATAAAACCTACAGCGTCCGCGTTACGAGCCTTCAGGGCTGGTGGGGCTGCGGGGGGGCGGGGGGGGTGGCGGTTAGGAGGGGGGGGGGGGTGCTGATATTGTGAGAACCTGTGAGGGAGCCCTTTTGTGAGCCGGAGAAAAATGATGTCTCCGTCTCCGCGGTGACCGCCCGGTGTGCCTGAGCGATAGCTGGTAGCGGCGAGCCCCTCTGCGCTAATTAGGGGAGCGGTTAACGAGAGCAGAAAGAGATGTGCGGCGTCGGGGACCTGGCAGCCCTCGTTAATCCTGCCCCCATTGTCAGCACAACAGGCCGGCCGTGTAGGACGGTCTCCCCTGGAGCCCCAATAAATCTGCTCCTGGGCTTTTTTCGACGGGCCCCGGCCCCCCGGCCCCCAGCCCCAGCCCCGGCCCGGGCCTTACCTAACCCCCCCTCCCCCCCAACCCCCTCCCCCCCCCCCCACCCCACCCGCCGCCGCGACTCCCACACCGCACCGGCAGTCAATCAAGCGACCGCGCCGCGTCGCGGCGACGGAGGCGCGCGGTTTGTTCTCATTAAAACGCGGCGGCAAATTAACGCCTAATACAGTTGGCCGCGGAGTGATTATTAAAAGTTATTACCGATATTGGACTTTGAGATTGAGTGCGGGTCTGGCTGCGGCGGCGCGCGGGCCGTCCGTAAAGCAGCCCTGTCTGTTCAGCGGACGGAGAAGAATTAAGGCCTAATTTGGCGGTAATGGGACCTGTAAGACACTCTGGAAGATGGCTAGCGCTCCTGGTCTGAGGTGGATGTTTAGTGGGGGAAGGAAGGTTCCGGATCCCAGAGCAGTGCTGTCGTCTCAGGGAATCCCGGCAGGCGTTTGAGGTGGACGGTACACACACACACACACACACACACACACACTCACACACACACACACACACACACACACACACACGCGTGTGCATGTATGCCACTGCCCTTGGCGTGTCCGCCGCTCACCGGTCGGCCACAACCTACACTTTTCACGACAGCCGCCGTGATTTCGGCCTCAGAAGCCCCGCCTCCACCGCTGCGCTCGCGCCTTTCGATGATAGCGATAAGCGGCCTCTCGCCGTTCAGGGTGACCCCTGGCGCACCAATAGGGAGGTGCTGGAGGCGGGCACGGGCTCGGGCACGCCCACGGACACGCCCACGGGGCGTTTTAAGAGCGGGCCCTGCCCCGGGGGCGTTTAGGCGACCGCTCGCCCCCGTCCCGCCGTGTAGCAGATTAGCGCTCGGGAACGGGACATAATGAGGCGTCCTGCTCTTTACTCACAGGCCATATGATTCGCTGCTTGGCCTCCCGCCGCTCGGTGATTTGCCGAAATTAAAACTTAATCAAGCATGGTGCCGGCCTGGCTGTGAGTAATTCGGCAGAGATTGGAACGGAAAGCACGCATCGGAGATGCCGGATAGAGACAGACAGACGTAGAGAGAGAGAGAGAGAGAGTGAGTGTGAGAGAGAGAGAGAGAGAGAGAGAAGCCTGGATTCAATGATGTTCAACTCTGACTTTAACTTTCACAAAAATACAAGTGTTTTTTTTTTTTTTTCCTGGGCAAAGTTTGGGTAATGTTGGTGGTCTCTGACCTCGCCAAACTCTGCTTGCGAGGACAGAAATACTGACTACCGCCTTTAATTTTCATTTAAATTCACTCTAGTGTGTGAGGGAGAGGAGATAGCCCTGTGTACCCCCCAGTAGGCATGAGAGGCGCACCACACCTCCGGCTCCTGATCAATTAACGGGTTCAAAAGGGGTTCTTGTATTTATTTATTTTTTTGTGAGGTTGATTCCCTCCTTATACTGCGGCATCTGCTTCCCAGTCCTGCCACACTGTGCCAGGCGGCCATGTTTCCCTGGGCAACTCGTCAAAAGGGCGGGAGCTTTCTACTGGAGGGCCAATCAGATAGAGCCGCTCGAAGAGGAGTCGGGGAATGGTGCCAGGAGTCTTCCTCTAGTACTGGGGGGGTGGTGGGAGGGGGGGGTCATAGAGGACGAAAAAGCATCTGACGTCCCTTGGAAATAGGTGTTGTATCTGTGTGTATGCGTGGATTTGTAGTGTCTACAAGTGACTCTATGGTCTGTAGGGCTTTTTGCTAATACAGTTTCACCCCCCCCAACCTTAGCTACCTGTTAGCCTAGCACAGGGGTCTCAGACGCCAGTCCTGGAGGACTCTGCAGTCTCTGCCTGGTTTTTGTGATTTCCTTTCGATCAGCAGCTAATCATTTAGGCCTTGCAGACAAAGTGTGCAGACTCTTTAGCCAGCCAGTGACTTCAAATAAGCACTGAAGCACAGGAACACATCAAGAAAACCCAGCAGACGCGGCGGCCCTCCAGGATCGGGAGTTTGAGATCCCCGGGCCTAACCCAAGGAGCCCGTCGGGTTGTTTTTTTTTTTTTTTTTTTTAATTCGTCGGGCGGTGAAGTGGGCAGCCGGTGGAGACGCGGCGACGCACTCGCCGTTCGAGGGCACGCTCTTCACCGGCAGGGTCGCGCGCGATTGGTCAGATTCCAGGAGCTGCTCGAGCATTCAGACGCACGCTTGTTCAATTAAAGCCTAAGACCCCCTGAATGAGAACCTTTGCAGAGTGAGTCTCTCGACTGCATATCAAGCGCATTTTATTCAAAAGCATTTTTATGAGAATTATGCAATGATAACTGGGTGGAGAACAGGACAGTCGTTTATTTTTTTGTGTGTTTGACTGACATGCCAATCTGCTTGTGCGGCTATGATGGTGCTCTGTTTTCTTCTGTTTCTTACCATATGGCGATACGAGACTCCCCAATTCATATTACTCAAAAAAACTTTTTTTGGTCATAATTACTGCGCGTCCCCAACTTTTAATTTCTGCTTCCTGTTTTTACTTGACGGGCTTTCATTAATTTCCCCACAAACACGCGCGCGAGTGTTTCATTAACGCGCCAGGCATTAATCACGTCTAATGAAACGCGTTTGCGCCGTTCTTACAAACGATAATTTAAGCAGGTGATGACGGGACGAAGGGGATGAGTATTACCCATCTGCTCGCCGCCCTCGGGCTACCGAAGGCAGAGGCTGTGCCCCGCCGACGGGCGTTAATTACGGACACCGCTACTCTTTCCGTCTGCCGGCTAAAAGCGGAATAAAACGCACCGAAGGCTTCTCTCGGTCTCCAGCCGCGGCGGCGTGCGCAGTTCTGTTCGCCGGAGAAGGTCGTCCGACCGAAACACTCGCAGGAACGCTTGCCGCTATTTCACTTTTTGGCGTAGAAACGAAAGGACGGGCTCTCGTTAATCTTTCACGAGCTCCGTTTTGCGGTGGCGCGTCGCAGACTGCGCCCCAGAGCGCCGCGGGCGTGCCGGGTTTTGATTGGACGGCGCGGGGCGGCTCGGCGCGGGGGGGTTGCCAGAGACAAACACGTCCCATCTCTCCCCGTCTCCGCATCGCTCCTGGCAACGGGAGAGATGGCGGGCTGGGTGCAGCGGCGAGAACGGGTTTCCGGCTCACCCTCCCCCCACCTCCCCCCCCACCCAAACCCCCCCTCGTTCGCGGGGGGCGGGGGGGGGCTGCCCTGCCCGTCGGGCCTCCGTCGGGCCTCTGTCGGGCCTCTGTCGGGCCTCTGTGGCGCGCGGCTCAGAATGAAGTCCCAGTGAAGTCATTGCTCAGGGCGGCCGGACCGCTCTCATGGAAATGCAGCTCCGCGGACGCGAAGGCCCTTTTGTCAGAACCTACACACTCACATTTTATTAAGTAGTATTTAGAGAGGGGGGGGGGGGGGAGGGGGGGGAGGAAACGTCACCGCTGAATTTTAATCAGCCTGCTGCAAGGACAGGGGAGGAGAAAGAAAGAGAGGGCCAGTTTGTTGAAGGAAGAGAAAAGAGAGAGAGAGAGACTTTTTTTTTCCACCCGTGTAAGACAAGGGAGGCTCTCCCCGCGAAACAAACGCGCGGCTTTTTCTTTCCGCGGGTACGGGCGAAAGGGGGAGGGGACGGCGGACTGCATTCCTTTTCTCTCTCTCTCTCTCTCTCTCTCCGTCATCTCTTCCTTCGCTTTTTTTGCGTTGGACAAAATGTACGTTTTCCTCTCTCTGTATCCCTCGGTCTGGCTCTGGCCTGGCTCTGGCCTGGCTCTGGCCTGGCTCTGGCCTGGCTCTGGCCTGGCTCTGGCTGGCTCTGGTCTGGCTCTGGCCTGGCTCTGGCCTGGCTCTGGCCTGGCTCTGGCCTGGCTCAGCAGCCGCTGAGGTCCGAGGCACGCAGAATAATGCTGTCTCACTTTCAGCCTGCCGGCCTGCCTCACAGACAGCCTCACTCTGATTTAAAAACACGTCTAAAGCTGAACCGCAGAGAGACGGTGGGAGTTTGAATGTGAAGGCTGTAGATAAAAGCGCCATTTTAAAATCCGCGGTTATTGTAACTCCCGCTTGTCAGCCTGACGGGCCCACTGTCCGTGTCTCTGTCGCCCGTGCCTGACTGACACGTGGCGTCTTTCTAACGGTGCCGTGACTCGCGGTGACATCGCTGCCGCGCTGTACTCCCCTGCTGGTGACAAACCAAAACGCGTGAGCTTCCGGAAAGTTCCACGAGGTCGGAACCGCAGTCCCGCCAGCTGGAGCCCCCCCCAGTGTCGCACACAGAGCTCTCCTCACAGCGCGCACGCCTTTACCTACTTAGCTCTCTACTCTCATACTTACCCTGCAAACTCTGCCCATCCCCCCTCACTCCCTCTCTCATAATCTCTCTCTCCCTCCCTCCCTCCATCCCTCCCTCCCTGGGAGATAATCAGTCACTGATACTGACAAGTTTACTCATTTGATCTTCCCCCAGCGGTGTATGGAGCCACCTGCAAATGACTCTGCACTGTGCAGTAGGAGTTAGGGAACTGGGCCTGTGAGCGGAAGGTTGTTAGTTCCAATCCCGATTAAATTAATCATTGGGGGCTTGTACTGAATCCGATCCTTGTTTTTATAGTTTATATATTTTGCCACATATTGGCCAAGCATGTAAAAGATGTAGCCGCAGTGGCACGGAGGGGGGGAAAGAAGAAAAAAAATAAGGTTTGGAAAATTCACTTTGACGCGGGACGGGCGCGCCGAACCGGAAGCGATGGACCTCGCCGAGCGGCTGTGTGTGGTTTTAAATGGAGAAGGAGGGATGGTTGAGAGGTTCTCCTGGTCAGGGAGAGAGGGAGAGAGGGAGAGAGGGATGGCGGCGGGGTGGTTGTTCGGGCGGGAGAGCCCGGGCTCGTGGTGTTTGGGACGGGGGTGCGGTTACTCTGGAGAGCGCC
Source organism: Anguilla rostrata (assembly GCF_018555375.3). Classification (NCBI taxonomy): domain Eukaryota; kingdom Metazoa; phylum Chordata; class Actinopteri; order Anguilliformes; family Anguillidae; genus Anguilla; species Anguilla rostrata. The sequence goes on from NC_057938.1 coordinate 5,872,127, forward strand.
AGCCAAGAAGTGGAACAAGAGGAGAGGCGTGTGTGAGAGAGTGTGTGGCGGTGGCGGGTGGGGGTGGGGGGTGGGGGTAGTTTTCAGTTGGCTGGAGTTGCGGGGTGAGGGAGGACGGGGGGGTGGGGGGTCTGGGGCGGGGTGTCTGCAAGGCAGAATGGGAGGATGACGACTGCACAATGGCACCACCCAGCCTGCCGTGAAATCAGAAAACCCCGGCCAACAACCAGGGTAGAACAACTGCACCCCCCAAACACCCTCCCACCCACCCACCCAAAACCGCCCCACCAAACCCTCTCCCCGTCCCACAAACCACAAAGGAGGGGTGTGGGGACTTCTGGGAGAGCAGCCATGCGGCCGCTGCCACACCCCCGCCCCCCCCCCATCCCGCCCCCCTGCCCGCTCATCCATTACGTCACCACTTCACCACCCCCCCCCCCCCCCCCGAGCTCTCTCACACTCTCACAAAAAGGTAAATAAAGTGGCTGAGATGCCTGGCTGTCAGTGTTTTGGAGCAGTTTATGGAAGTTAGAAGTAGTTTGCGGACATGCATTACTGACTGGGGCAAAAGGTGGTTTAATCTCTTAATGGCGACGGTTGGCTCCCGTTAAAAAGCCTTGCACCTCCGTCCATTACCAGTTGCTGTGTGTTATCCCCCCCCCCCTTCCTCCAGCATGCACTTGTGCATCACAACCAGCTGTTTCTAATGAAGTTTGCTGTGCATATTGAGAGCCATCGCCAGGGCAACACGACGACAGATAGCCGAGCTGAGTAGGCCTTCCGTTTTTAATGGGGTTTCTGTTTTTATTGTGCTGTGTTCTGATTCCAGCACTGCTGAGGTAGCCGTGAACGTGTGCGGGAGTTGTGGTGTGTGTGTGTGTGTGTGTGAGAGAGAGATGTGTGTATAGGTGTGTGTGTGTGTGTGAGAGAGAGAGAGATGTGTGTATATGTCTGTGTGTGTGTGTGTGAGAGAGAGAGAGAGATGTGTGTATATGTCTGTGTGTGTGTGAGAGAGAGAGAGAGAGATGTGTGTATATGTCTGTGTGTGTGTGTGTGTGTGTGTATGTGTGTGTGTTTGTGTGCATGTGAAAGAGACAGAGAGAGATGTTATAGTTTGTGTATGTGTTTGTCTGTGTGAGAATGAGAGAGCCAGAGAGAAAGGAGGGAGAGAGAGGGAGAGAAACAGATTATTTTGTGTTTATCTGTTGGTCTGTGTGTGTTTGTGTGTGAAAGAGAGAGAGAGATTACAGTATGAGTGTGTGTGTGTGTGTGTGTGAGTGCATGTGAATGTGTGTGTGAGTGCATGTGTATGTGTGTGTGTGCCTGTGTGTGTGAGTGCGTGTATATGTGTGTGTGTCTGCGTGTGTGTGAGTGCGTGTGTGTGAGTGCGTGTATATGTGTGTGTGTCTGCGTGTGTGTGAGTGCGTGCATGCGTGCGTGCAGGAGGTGGGGGGTCCTGTCATTTTGCATTAGAGTAGGGTGGGACTGAGGCCCTGGGAGGTCAAGTGACTTACCGCCCGCTGGGTCACACGGTGCGGCAGACCGGGGTGCGGAGCTCGGGGGGCGACGGACCACACCGCGCTCCCCTTTCTCAGACATTCACCGCATTGTTCCGCCAAAGAATTTAGTGTTGTGCAAACCGCACCGGTCAATGAACCCCCTCAGATTCCTACTTAACTCACTTCATAACTCACATCGGACCCATCGCCCGGGCTCCCACGTTTCGGGCTGTGAAATCGCGAGATTTTTTTTTTTTTTTAACTTTATGAAATTATTCAGTTATCCCGTCCCTGCCCTTCCCCCTCCTAAAATGGGAATATATGTTCGAGCGTACATTCACTGCTTTGTGCTGGTGGAGAAGAGAACATGTTGTGAACGTGTTTTCATTTTGAATAGCAAGTCTGAATTTCAAAAAAGAATTGAACATCAGAATTCTGCAGCTAGAGCCTTTAGAAATAATTGGAATATTCTCATCATTTTGAAGTATTTTGCATTATAATTTTAGACAAGTAAAATTGACAATACAACTACAAATTATGAGTTTGTCTTAACTTCAATCATTGAATACTGAATATATATATTTTTTAATATAAATAACTGGCATTCACAGTGTATTTATACAAATTGTTCGTAGGCCTATTTAGCACTACAGTACTGAGACTTATTTGTTGGAAAAGGTTGTACTAGATATGCCCAATTTCAGGTCAGTATGTTATTGGTAGCCCCTAAGATTGTAGAAGTATTAGAAATTTGATTAAGTGTTTTGTTAGAAATATTGTTTTTGGTAGAAATATAGATGGAGTGCAATTATCAAAGGGATGATGATACCCATTCGGTTGATACTTACTGAAGCATTTGCAATGATCTCAAAGCAGCTGTACATTGTAATATACACTGGAGATTTTATTAAATTTAATTACTGTACCCAGTTTAAATTAAAATAAACATTTTATTGAAAATCTACATTTTCCTATTTCGAGTAGGCATTCTGCAAAACAAAGAGGTTACAAGCAATTATTAAGTTGGAGTAAAATTTATGGGAAATGATGATACAGATATACTTTGAACATTGGCTTCAAACTTTTTAGTGGCCTAGCCTATAATATGCGAATGAATTATGGATTTAATAATTATGTCCGTGTAGGAGCGGATTTCTGGGAGACCCTCTCTGTTTGACCCAGCAGAATTAATCCGGGGGAGGAAAGGGCGAGTTAGTTTACACAGTTTAGCGTTACACAGTAAAACACCGTCGGTCCTTAATTAAAAGCCACTGGCTTCTCTTTCAGGCGTTGACCTTGGGCGACACATTTTGGAATTAAACCATACAGTACAGTTTTAATGGGTACAAATGAAGCATGTTTCCTGGTTTGATTTAATTAAACTGCCATCAACGTTTCCGGCAGGGCTCCAAATTTTAAGAAGTGCAATATGTTTTAAAGTGTGCGAAGTTTCGCATAATTTAGCTTTATGGACTGAAGGTAATTCTGCGTCTTGTAATAGTTCCCTGTCAATATTCTTATTGAATGAAATCATTTGGAAAGTCTATCATTTTATTTTAACGCTTACTAATGTAAACGAAACCGCTAAATCATTATGGTAATTATACTAAAGATATTCTACGTTCTTGTAAGGTTAAATTAAAATTACATGCCTTCTGCATTTTATGTTAGTATATTATGTCTTCTTCGTCTTCTTCTTCCCTTTCTTCTTCTTCTTATTCTGATTATACTTTTCCTTATTCTGATTATTCTTATTCTTATTATTGTTGTCATTATTATTGCAACCGTTTCAGGCATTGTTGCCTTTATACTGGCGTTCTGTAAAAGAATATATTCGAAATATGGCCATAGAAAACGATTTTGAAGAAGGAAAATAGTACTGAAACTGAACTGAATTTCTTTTCATTTAACTAAAAAAGTCGCGCAGAATTTGTTCCCGAAGTCATACTTTACATATTTTTAATATATTCATTAGAACAAAATATTTCACATAATTTTACTCTAATGTCACACATAGTTATTAACAGCAATAACGGTATGACGTAGTGCATTCATTATGACCAAGAATGCAGGTGTTTTTTTATGGTCAGACACTCGTCTGACTGCTGGACTGGTAGGCCTAATGTTCAGTAGTGCTATGCGTCTGTGCACTTGTCGTTTTAATCTAATTATATTATATTGTCCGTAACGTAATCATACTGTCCTCCGGGCCAGGTCTCCATTGTAAGAGATGTTTAATTTTCAATGGGGACTACCTGGTGGAATAGGAGATACAAAATAAATAATTATCATTATCATGTAATATATGCAGCAGTAACGTATTACTCGTTCATTCAGGAAATAGTTCAAATGTTGAATCTAATTATTAGATTTGCGTGACTGTACAAAGATCTGGAGGCTGTTGGGTATGTAATTAGCCTATTTGTATATATTTAAATGATGATTAGTTTTTTATTCTTGTAATATAACACCAATTAGTATTCAGGAAAAATAAATAAATAAAGAAGCCCGAACCGTGCCCCTTAGTTTCAAAAGCTTGTTGTACTTAATGTGGCAATTCAGCATGCCACCTGGATGTGTCATATAAAGGTATCTCATTAACACTCAATTAAATTACACTAGATGCAAATTAACACCGTTAACAGGGAGCCCTGTTGAAAAGAATATGGGGGGTTTGTGAAACAAGATGACTAATACATATTTATCTCATGCTAATTGGGTTGTGTGAATAAAGATAGATCTTTAATTAATTGACAACGATCGGTTGTAAATGAAATGTTGCACTCAAGCCGAGGTGCGAACGCGCAGTCACCGCGCGCGCGGCCACTGCTCAAGGTGGCCAGGGGAAAAAGTGTAAGTTTATATTTCGGTGAACAAGATGTAAAAAAAAAGAGAGCATAAACAGCGGTAACAAATTTAAACGCAGAGACAATACCAATAGATCATTTATTTTATTAGAAATTCCACCTCGCCATGGGGAATATTACTGATAAAAATATTAATGACAGTTTAATGACACTGCAGTATAGAAAAACGCAATGCGTGTAATCCCAAGGGAAATGCACCCTGTTCATTTTTCACACCGATAAATATTTAGTGATTTGTATGCAACTGTCTCTGTTTTTAACTGAATGCAAGCCCCTTGTCCTTCGCGTAAATATGCATTTATATCCGGGCTGTTCGACGGCGCTGTTTTAAGAATTATGTTTCCCTGACATATCGGCGGTTGAACAAATACTTTATTTTTGCTTGAATCCGTGTTCATATGATCATGCTTCTTGTTCTGTAAATGGATGTCCCCTGGAAAAATAATGCAATTTTGATACCCCGTTCTCGTGCTGAAGTCTGCCAGAGACCGCTCCAAGAAAGCGAGGATTTCTCCAGGCGATCAATACGGGGGGAATTTGCTACCCGGGACACGTTGATCCTCAGTAAATGTCACCCGAGGAAGTAGTTGGATACTTGAAGATTACAGCAGGAAACGGAGTTGTTTTTTCATGTTCAGTATGATATATCCATTCCTAAGTAAGACATGATTCCGGATTGTACTTAGTGGCTAGCAGTTTAGCAGTTTTATTTTCAGAATCTTTAGGAATCCACTTGTTTATTTTGCGTCACTATTATTATTATTATTATTATTATTATTATTATTATTATTATTATTATCACTAATAATAATTACAATGATGATACAACAAGTAAAAGCAAGCAGTGCATCGATTTTATATGTCTGAATTATGGAATTAGAACAGTTGTAATATTTTAATTTCTTCTGTGATATTTAAAGATTTAGATATTTTCAAAAAGGTATTTTTGTTGATTCTATCCAATTGTAAATGTGCCCACAAACATGTCTGTAATTATGTGCTTGACGCAAAACCCAGTTCTTCAAAAAAGAAAACCTTTCGGAATTTAATTATAGCCTATTTAATTTACTTAATTTGCGACTTGCACGGTTCTAATTCATATCCATCAACGGTCAATTACAACTTTCTAAGCCTTTGTTACTTTAACTTCTGTGTCATGCCAACTTGCCCCCATGTAATTTATCATATGTGTGGCCAATAACTGAAGTGTGGGGGTCTTTTCACGTTTATTTGTTTATGGCCTTTATACATTTCTGATAGGTTTACACCCATTCAGCGCGACCACCATTTTGTGAAGAAGGGGGAAAAAAAGTACGGACAACAAAACACTCATCCATTTCAAATCACAGATGGTGCTTTGAATGGCCGGTGCCCTGTATTGGTGGGGGTGCGCCTTCTTCTGTTTGCGAGCGTCCATTCTGCCGCCCGGTTTTTCTTTGTGACGAACTTTCGCTGTAGGTATTCATGCAGTGACTGAGTGTGAATTTACCCCCATCTTCTCATCTGCCCCGCTTTTCACCTCCGGCCTATTCTTTCGCTTTTTCGTATATGTTTGCGCACTTAAATGCTGCCTGCCTTCTGCTTGCCTGGAACCCGAGCGGAGCAGGCAAGTGGTTAGACGTTGATGCGCGAGGGAGGCTTTTCTCTCAACCGCGACGCGTTGTGCTCGAGATTGACAGTGGCTACAGAAGCACACACTTGGCTTGCCTCGTATTTTAGTTATAGTACGCCTTGACACGAGCTTGTGTTTCGGTTTGTTTTATTTTTCGAGAATCCCTGTAAGATAACAACTGCATTTCTGCATCTAGCTGTTGAGGTGTGTCACAGTCGATGCTCACCGTCGTAATTTGAGTCTCGCTTGCTGCTTTTCTGCAGAGGTAGCCTACTTGTGTCAAGTAGTTGTGAAATTCGTGTTTGCTTATGATTCTATCCAGTGGGAGCGCATTATATGCATGTACTCATAAACACATCTTGTACGCCATACTGAATTCTCATTGACAGCGATAAATAAACAATAAACATTCAAGAAATTGTTTTATTTGTATTTTTAAATTATGCTGTTTACTAGGTAATTTATCTTGGCATTATTTCAGTGATTAAATGAATATGCAGAGATGAAAAAATAAAGACTGACTCGGATTAATACATGTTGTGATAACTTTGATTACCGCATTTCCTCTAAAGAAACTTGCGATTTTCTAATAATTTCAATTCAAAATGTATTTTTTAAATGCAAATGTTTACATCGAGGTGATGACTTTAAATGGGGTCTCACACACATATAAGAGATGTGTCTTATTGAAAAGTGCTTTTTCTGCCGCCGCCATGCTAGTCTCTTATTACATTAGGGACCGCATTCATGCCTCCGCACGCGGACTTCTCATTTGTATTTCAGAACTAGGCGCACTGTATGTTTTGTTTATAAATGGCGTTTCAATAGGAATACAATAACCCTGCTGCAGCATCCGTGCTTGAAGGAATGACTGAAATGGAAGTGTTAAACCAAATATTAAAATCGCGTTTAGCATCATAAAAATCATAACGAGATAAGACATCTATCTGTTTTTGACTAAATACCCATTGTATTCTTACAACACTGGCTATTTTATGTCTTACCGATGTAAAGCATAATAGTTCTGTTTTGATCTTTTTTCTAAATACAACATCGGTGCTAATGGTTCATTTTCAAAATCGATGTCTACATCGGGAAAATGTTTAATTGCAAATTGACCATTCAAAATTACATTTAGCCGTACATTTAGCCTATTGCGTCACTCTCTCTTTGAAAGGTTAATTTCTTTCTTTAGGTATATGTCATTCCCCAGCAATGTGCGGTCTGCTGTGCAAGACTTTGGCTCTGCCTGCGCTTAGCCTGTGTGTGGCATTTGAGTCCGGATGAATAGCGAGCAGGAGAGAACGGTCAAAGGAATGGTAGCGGGATAGTTTAGGGATGAGATGATGGGCACGTTTAAATCACGCGCAGCGCCGCTCGCCGTGCCTGTGTCCCGTCTCCGCTGTGCCAGAGAGCTAATAAACACACTATCTCTCCTTCCCGGTGGCATCTTCTTTCTTCGCAAGCCGCTGCTCCTTTTTTCAGTCCCCCTTTGAATGCGGGGGATTGTTGGGGAGTGTAGCCGTGTTAATGTCTTGTAGCGTAAAAATTGCTGGCGCTATGGTTATTAGGTGCGGTGGTAAAGCGCGGGCCAGCATCAGGCGAGCGAGGGGCCGGCCCTTCAAAAAAAAAGCCCGTCCGCGGCGGCAGCCGGCGTCAAATGCAGCAATAATTGCTTCGCTGTGAAGGGCCGGCCTTTTCTCTTCTCTTGATTTTTTTTTGTGTGTGCGATTTGTCTCTTAAGCCGGCGTAACGTTTTGGATGCGGTGGCAGAATGTGGGGAGCAAATTGGAGGCCGGGCGTGAACAATGCAACATGAGAAGCACCGCGGGGGGGTTCTTTCACTGGAAGTCGCCCCCTCGAGATGAAGGGGGTAAAAGGGAGAGGGAGAGAGTGAAATGCGGAGGGGAAGAGGGGGTTCGGCCGTGCTCCAAAACGAAGCGCGGGCCCGGGTTGCAACGTTTTGTGGCGACTGAAACACCCCGGTGCCATCTAAACTACCCAACAGGAGAGAGGTTCCTTAGAGGCTTGAAGAGTTTCAACAAAGGGTCACTAAAAACTACCTTTTTTTTTTAAACAGAAGTAAATCCCTGCCACTTTCAGCTGTGGAGGGGAGCTGCTCCCGCGCTTAATGAAATGGGTTTGGGAATTATGATCGTGTTCGGGGGAGGAAAGAAAAGGGGGAGCCGGCCTCAGCACTGTGAAGTTTTCTCTCCTGTGATGCTCAGGCAATCAGGCGGCTCTGTCCCCGCTGCATCCAAACAAGAGCAGGAAGGAGGAGACAAACACATACTCCTCTCCATCTAAAAAAGAAAGTGTGTTGGGTGTGTGAGTGTGTGTGTGTGTGTGTGTGTGTGGTGTGTGGGTGGGGGGGGGTATGATGGCGGTTGATTTGTGCTACTGTATTTTTTGCGTTTGCCTTGCAGGGAACGGGTTGCGATTGTGGCCACATCGTTCACTGCAGAGAGTAAACAGATTAGAGGGGAGGAAGCTCTGCCATTGGAGGCTCCTTTTTGATGTTTAAGGGCCTAATTTGATTTTTCACCTCCCATTGTTTCAGTGTTTTGCTCCTCTAATCCACTTTAAAGTGGACGTGGCTTTCATCTTGGCGGGGGGGGGGGGGTGCGTTTAGGAGGGGGGGTGGGCGAGGGGACGGGGGGTTTAGAGGCACAGGCTGCTGCTGTTTCCCCTCCTTCTCTTCTCCCCCTCCATCTCATCCAAGCAGGAAAAAGTGGGTAAAGGTAGCAAACCCCCCCCCACCCCCGTTTCCCAATGCCCCCCCCCCCCCAACATATACACACCCACTCTTCCTTTCTCATTTTGTAGTTAAGTACTCTGGGGTCTCAATAATGGCAGGGGTGCCTTAAAGCTGCTCATGGAGGGCTGTTAGACCCTGGTGGTGTATTAAAAGAGAAAGAAAAGGCGAGAGAATGGAAAGAAAGAGGGTGGAAATTGCCACCGGAGTTTGCGGCAAAATGGCCAGCTTGCCTCCGCTGGTTTAATGTGCCCTCCTCCGTGACCCCGAAAACACACACACAAAACGGCGGATCGACATTATCTCGCGCGCGCTCAAAGGAGCCACACAGAAATAAGCCCTTTGTGTTAATTCCCTTCTCCAAACCATTGACTCCTGCTGCAGTTTTTTTTTTTTTTTTTTTTAAATCTGTCGGAGACACCCCCCCCAAAAAAAGAGGGAGGCTAGGGACGGAGAGAGTATGTGGGGACAGAGGAGGAGGGGACTTGCCTGGGTCGTTTTTTTTTTTTTGGGAACCATCTGTGACAAAGTTTGCATTCATTGGAGCGGCAAAAAAACTGCTACGAAAACAAAACCCCCCCATTTTGTTTCTTCAGTCTTTTCCCTTTACGTTATATAAAATGCAATCAGAGCAGTTCATATATATTGTACCTTCCTCTCAGTTAGTACAATGTGCTTTTCATATTATTGTCCTAAAAGAAAAAAAAGTAACACTGCTTTTAATATACCAGCCGGCACACATCGCTGGAATAACAATTAATGTAGCCAACAACTTTTGAAATAAAATCACCCCATCATTCTTCTAGTTGCAAAGGAAATTTCTATTAGCGATAAAATGTGTTTACCCCTGATTTGGAATTTAAATTACAACCTTAAAATGTATTACTCCACCAAATATAATTTATTCTTATTTTCAGATTTCTTTTTATTGCAATCATATATACTAAGTAATGAATATTTTTCCCATGACTACTTTCCTGTTTCTTTATTTTATTACATGCATCTTTGCCAAGTTCAGGTATTAAAATAGTGTTGAAAATGAAAAAGTAATGCTACTTTTCTGCCAAAGAGGGTTTAATATTGCTCCATTCTGCTAATTAAAATATATATTTTTCATTTTAATGTTCCTGGTTCAGTGGAAATGCATGCACTGGAAATCTTAATGTTTTTACCGTGGACCCTCCACTTAATGAAGTAGTAATTTTCAGAACATTTCCATTTATTTATTTTTTATTATTATTATTATTATAACTTTTTTTTTTTTACAACAGGTGCATGTAATGAACAAGTTTAGCCCGCAAATACATAGAACTGTGGCGAGTAGACGAATGTAGTTTTTTTATGTTTTAATGTGATATAGATGTGAGAATCACTAATGCTGGCATTCTGCAGTCATGTATAAGGGCACAGGATGGAGTGAGTTTGTAATGGCGCTCGCGTTTGGTGCAGGACTTGCAGTGACTACTCAACACTCATAATTGTGTCTGTGTTGTGGCTGAGATTTGCAGTGGTACACACCGACCCGGAGAGTGTGTGATACAAAATGGGAGCGTGGCTAAAACCCTGCGTTCTGTACCGTTAGCTGTCGGGGAAATGATAACGTCGACCTGCTGGGATATCGAACCGACAGCGCTGACTACCCAAAAACACGTTTGCTCATATTCACGTTCAGTACTTTGCGATATTACGAGATATACTGCTGTTTTCTGACGAGGCCTCCCGAGCTGCTGAAACAGTAGTTAGCATAATTCATGTAGGCACTGTCTTGCGATGTTTCGAGTCATTATTCTAATTTATTCCAGGAAAAGACATGATTATAATGAAAAACAGATGTTTCTTTCTCGTATCAACATTGTACATTGCTAGTAAGACGAACAGAAATAAACAATGCATCTTTATTATTAATTGATATTAAAGAACATATTCACAATGTCACCATTTGCTGGAGAATATTTATATTATTCCAGCAAATGTTATTTTATTTATTTTGAAATTTACTTCCAGTTAATTTGAACACAGAGACATTTTCAGTGAAACAAAGAGAAATGTTTGCTTCTATCGATGTTCCTCCACCAGCATGCTAGAATCGAGTACACCGAAGAGATTCACACACCGCCGACGTTGTCGTCTTAATCAAAACGTTGCACGCTTTTTGTCAGCGCAGTTCTGTCCCCCCACCAAATGACACAATCAGCAGCAATGTGTGGACTGCATTGGTAATTATGTTTAAAACTTAATGAGCACAATTGAGAAATACAGATTGATGAACACGCTCTTTTGACCGGCTAGCGGTGCTGACCAGCTCTGAAGGTACAAAAAAAAAGAGGAATGGACAGAATCAATGTCATTTACTGACACTCGAGAAGCCTTTATTTATTGACTTGTGTAATTAAATTTTGATGATTAAAATAACCTCACCCAAAACCCGTCCTCGTTCTGGGTTTCTGTGCTGTCTCCCAGTGTTCAGTTTTTATTTTTCTGTGGAAAAGGACAGCGGCGACTGAATCGGTCGTTTGCTAGGTTTGTGTCTTCGGTTAGGAAATAATTTTTTAACGTGATTTTGAAATGGCCCGCTGTTGCACAAGCAGATCTTTCCTTTTCCATCAATTGACTTGAAAGAAAATTGCAGGCTGGATACTGCTTACGCTGCAGCAGTCGCAGCGCAAACCTAAGCTGGGAAAATGTCGTTTGTATCGGCAGTATTAAAGCCCCTCGTACGTTTGCTCTAATAAGCACATTTGTGGCTATTTTAAACTCAAACCAATGACGACGCAGCTCGCTTAAAACCATGGATCTTCGAACCGCTCTCAGCGATGCATTTATCTTCTGGTGCGGAGGAGCCAGAAATGTTTCGGATTATTGGATGTCCTTAGATGAATAACTGGACGTTTAACTTAATGACACATCAGAACCCAGGCACTGCATTTCCCCCTTTCTGTTAGACTGACAGTGATTTAATTCAAAACTGCTGGCCAAGTAAGTTTCTGTAGGCTGATACAGTAGCTTAACCAGCACTTAACACTATCAATTTTCTTCTGTTCTATATATATATATATATATATATATATATATTATAAGAGTGCAGATAATAGGCCTAATTAGCTTTTCTGGTACTTGTTCCCTGACAATTGCCCATATCTTGGTTTTGCTGAGTGCTACACTGGATCACTGGTGAATATATGGGATTCGCTGGGATGCGGATGGATAGGGGAAGCCCGAGGCGAAGGGATGCATTATAGGTGTGGAAGCGCTGTTCTCTCTCTCTTATTCTCTCTCACTTTTATCACACTTTCTCTTTTTAAATCTACCTTTCGCCCTCCCTTTCCTTCCTCCCTCTCTCTCTCACTTCCTCTCTCAGCCTTTCTCTTTGTTTCTCTCTGTCGTCTTTCCTCTCTGTTTCTTTCTCTCTTCCTTTCTCTATCTCTGTTGCTCTGTCTTCCTTGTCTCTGTGTACATCTCTACCTCTGTGGCTCTTATCTTCCTTGCTCGTCTCTCCTTCTCTCTCTCTCCTTCTCTCTTCTCTCCTTCTCTCTCTCCCTCTTCCTTTCTCTCTCTCCCTCTCTCTCTCTCTCTCTCTCTTCTCTCTCTCTCTCTCTCTCTCTCTCTCTCTCTCTCTCTCTCTCTCTCTCTCTCCCTCTCTCTCTCTCTTCTACTCTCTCTCTCTCTCTCTCTCTCTCTCTCTCCCTCTCTCTCTCTCTCTCCCTCTCCCTCTCCCTCTCCCTGTCTCTCTGTGGTTGGTGTGGGTCAGATTAAGGCTGGAGAGAGAGAGGCACAGCAGTGTCTGATAGCGCTTTAGGCTGGTTCCTGACTCAGCGTGGGGGTCCCCGAACGCGGGGGCGCCGGCAGGCTGGGGCGGGGGGCTCATTACCCTCTCTCCGCCAGGGCCGGGGGGATCAGGGCCGCCGCAATTTTGGCCCCCGCCCTGTCGCGGGCCACCCCGCCCTTAAGCCCTGGCTCAAACTGCCCCCGCCACCGCACCAACTCCAGCGCCGTGCAGGTGCCCCCCGCCAAATCCCCTCCGTAACCGTCCCCTTGTCCGCGAAAATGTCTGAAAGGCACCACGGTGGAGAGGCCATGTTTTTGTATGATTTCACGAAGCGGCCTGCTGTGGGCGGCTCCATAGCTGGGCTTGAGCCTCTTTTCCACCTCCTCCTCCACCCCCCCCCCCCATGACCACCTCCCACCCCCACTTTTTTATTTTTTTACTTGGCGCATCGCAGGGACATGCGCGGCTTCCTGTCCCATTGATCGCCAGAAGGCCGCAGGCCTGCGGGGGAGCGCTGGGTTAATCCAGGTGGCTGAACCCTTGTCGGCGAGATTAGCCGAGATTGTTTCAACAATGAGGGCTAAGGTTCCTCACAGCGGCCTTCAAAATGCCCTCCTTCCGTCCCCTCCGTGCTGATTCCAATGCCCCCAAACCCCCGAAGGTAGAAATGGCGCGATTCCCCACTGCTTAAAAACCTATAGCTGGAAATAATCTTGATTCAAGGGGATGAGAACCTATAGACAAAACTAATATGATTTTACCGCCCGTGACCTGCGGACAGAAAATAACCTTCCCTTTTTTTTTCGGTTTTGGATTGGTTGTCCTGCTGAAGGTCTTCATCCAACAGCCCTGAGACCCCGAGCGTTTTAATGGTCGGAGCACCGGACTCCAGACCTCACTAATGGATTCCTGTTTCCAGACGGCAGATTGTTTGCGCGGTGCGCTGTCACCGGAGATCGGAATCTCCGGTAAAACTGTGGCGCTGTGAGTGATAACAGAACGTGAAAACCGTTAGCATCGCGAGGCTAATAAATAGCACTAATGCAATGAGGACACAGCGATATACAGACTGGGAGAAATTTGCAGCTTGTTTTTTTTTTTTTTAAAGGGATAGGGTTTCTGCGCTTTCTCTGGCAGGACAGAAGGGGTTATGTGGTGGTGCGTGTCCTGAGCCTGCGCGGGTGGGTGCCGGCTGGTGCTCATTGTGTTTTGGGGGTGGCGGGGGGGGGGGGGTGGTGTTTCAGTGAATGGCTAGCTTTGAGCTGGTTTGGGAGAGAGGGGGTCAGCGCGGACGGTGATCTCACTCTCAGGGAGCGATGCCAGCGGTCTTCGCTCGCTCCACTGTCCTCGTCCCACCCACCCCCACATCTGCACCCCACAAACACACACTCGAGGGAGGCCGGCCTAGGCTCAGCCAAGTGTTAACGCCATGCTAACCATCTTAGCGTTAGCGCGTTGTATCACTTCTTATCACTCCCCCATTACATTTAATCACAAGTGATTCCAGCACCTTCTGCCCTCTGCCCCCCCCCCCCTCCCGGTGAGGGGGCCGGGTCCTGCAGAATAGGTGGATGCGGTGTTACGACAGCCAGTTAACAGAAAGAAGCTGCGATGTCTGTCACCTTCACCCCAACCCCACCCCTCACCAGCTCCCACTGCAAAACGGCCGTTTCCATGTCTGTTCAGCGCTCGGAGCGCAAACATCTCCCAGCATTCCTCGCTTCTCCCGAGTGCCGTCGGAGTCTCGAACGGCTGAAAGAAGAAGAAGAAGAAGCAGAAGAAGAAGAAAAAATAAATAAATAAACGGGGTAAAGGAGAAGGAAGAAAAAAAGAAAAAAAAAACCAGGCAAAAAGAGGGAGCAAATTTAACAATTCGCCTCCTCTTCTGGGCCTGATGGAGCAAAAGTGCAGGCAGATTATAGGTCTGTGAGAGGGGGGCGGGCTGAGATGCAGCGACAGGCAGTGACATGATGGAGGCCTAATGGCGATAATTGGCGGTGGCTTTGACAGGGCCAATATGATAGCTCACAATAAACACCCCGTGTTTTTTAAAGCAAAAAAAAAATTTACACAAAATTACAGCGTGCTGAGGCTGCTGAAACCGGCTCTCTCTCTGCCCTCGCCCCCCAGCCCCGCGTCCGCGCTTTCATTTACTCAATCAGCGCTCCCTCTCTTTTTCTTTTTCTTTTTTTATCGCGGTGGATAAACAGAGCGGCCGTGCAGTCAGGATGCCTGACAGGTGGAGAAGGGGCGGAGAGTTTTGGGGTGGGGGGGGGTGGTGGTGTAACCGGGGGCTCTTCTCCTCTATTCGAGGTCGCTCGTGTTCAAAGAAACAAGATTTTGAAAAAAAGAAAAGGAATCTTAACTTGGCCATTCCCTTAAATCAGCGCAGTTGTAATTCTTTTTTAAAGGAGTAAATATTTTTTATCTCGTCAGGTGCGCTTTTTTTCCTCCTGCATAAGGTGCTGTCAGTGTCTGATAGCCAGATGGAAGAAGAGCCTTTTTTCTGCTATTTTTTTTTCCTTTAAATTCTGCCAGGCCTTGATTTGGCCTTTTGTTGGTGTAGATTGCACTGTTTTCCTGGAATGCGATGCTCGGAATTTTCTTTTTTTTACGAGGTCTCTCCTCAATCCGTCTACTTTAATTTTATCGTTTCCTGATAGCCGAAGCAGTTTTGCCTTCGGGGGGGGAGACGGAGAAAAAAAAATCATCGATCCCAGTAAATCTGGTATTAATCCCAAGAAAGTGTCTCTTTCTCTCTCTCTCTCTCTCTCTGTTTTTCCCAGACGGGTGCGGGACGCGGGACGCGGGGTCCCGTACTCCGTGCTCGTTAGCCCCGCGAAGCTGCGTTCCCGAAAAACTGCCTGCGTTTTGTTCCCCTCCCGCGAGGAGCGATCGCAGGGCGCAGCGTGAAGGAAACCCAGAGCGCTGTGATGCCTCTGAAAGGGAAGGAGACAGTGGGGTTGTGGGGGGGGGGGGGAGTAGGGGAGGCAGGGGGGTGGGGGGTGTGGGGGGGGGGGGGGTGGGGGTTGCGTTATTAAAACAACAGACCACTCAAAAGGAGACCATCCCTGCACCTGATCGACCGGCATCATGTGTGCCAAAACGCTTCCCTCTGATCTCAGTTCAAAGGCAGCAGGGAAGGGACTCAAAGCATTTGAGAGGAGGACGGGTGAGGGTTGGGGGTGGGGTGAGAGGGTTGGTGTGGTTCTACAACGGCCTCCTCGTTGGCCCAATCATTCAGGAATAGGAACGGGGAGCGATGCACGAAACGTCTAGGAGCCCTGCCGCAGGGAGGCAGTGTCTCTCGTCGCCGCTGCTCCACATCTGTGTGGTGGTGGTGTGTGTGTGTGTGTGTGTGTGTGTGTGGAGTAGAGTGTGAGTGGTGTGTGTGTGTGTGTGTGTGTGTGTGTGTGTGTGCGCGTGCGGTGCGTGTGTCGTGTGGTGGTGCGCTGCGCGTCGTGTGTGTGTGTGAGAGAGTGTGTGTGTGTGGTGGTGGTGTGTGTGTGTGGTGTGTGTGTGTGTGTGTGTGTGTGTGTGTGTGTGTGTGCGTGTGTGTGTGTGTGTGTGTGCTGGTGGCCTGTCCTTGGGCTGTGCCGTGTATCTGAGATGTTCCTGGAGGCCTGAGGGGTCTGATTGCCTTACCAGTAAAACTAATAGTGGAGCGGGTCCACCGCCGGACCCCGGGCGGCTAGCCTGCGGAACGCAACCCAGCCGCAGTCAGAGGGAGGGCGCCACGGCAACCGTCTGCGCCGCTGCGTCCACGGCGACCTTCTTCTTCTTCTCTTTTTTTTAATCATTGAAATACGGCTGAAAGTACAGAACGAGAGAGGGACCTAAAGCAAACACGTCAGGACACTCAAGGAAAAACCAGTCTGGTTTTCTGGAGTTTGCAGGTGTTTAAGCACAACCCCCCTACCACCCCCCCCCATCTTGACTCACCCCAGTAGGGAACGCAGAGGGTGTTGAGGAAGAGGGGCCTGAGGGGGGGGTGCTGTGTTTTTTTTTTTTGTATGGATGACCCCTGGAAACCCCATCCCCCCCCTTAAAAAAAACTCCTCCCCAGGAAGAGGAGCCGCATCTGGGCAAGTCATCTAGGCGAGTCGGGAGTCCCCCCGGGCGGCCGCCACTCCAAATGAGTCGTGGTGCCGCAGGAAGTGACGTCGTAATGGTCATTCCATCCCCAGGTGAGGCTCGTACCGCTCGGCGGCGGCGGCGGCGGGGCGGACGGACGGGGGACCCGGGTCTCTCTCTCTCGCCCGCTCAGATTCGAGCTCTTAGGGCGCGGTTCATAGGTCTGAAAGGGTCCCTCAGCTAGGGCAGCAGGCTCCGCTGCCGGTGTGCCACGCCCAGCTGTCCGCCTGGCCTGCTCGTGAAACGGGAACGACCTCCGACTCCGACGCCAGCTGCGCTCCAGAATCGGTCGCCGTGCATGCGGGACCACACCGGACACAGACTGCATGGTGCGCAGCAGTCTTCCCAGTAGGCCCGGCGCCCTCTGCAGGAAGCGCTCGGAAGGAGGACCCCCTCCCTGTGGGGTCCGCTTTTACGGTCTCTGTTCAAAGGGCTCGTTATTAGCGACTGGCGCTAGCCGCGTGCGTCACCTGGACGTCGCAACGGAAAAATACCTCTGCTGGATCTCTGAAGTGGTTCTGCTAACGTAGTGGAGACTCAGGCCCGATCGCGCTTGGCGTTCTGAGGGGTAGTCGTTCGCTTTTGTACCTGAGGCCAGAGAGAGCCTCCGGTCCTGGGTTTTGTATTGGGGGGGGGGAGCAGGAGGGGGGGTTGGAAAAAACTCTCCCTCTTTGATGATGATGTCAGGCTGAGGAATGTCCGCTGCCTGGGTGGTTTGTGGGGCTTCCACCCTTGGTCTCTGTAGTTCTAAACCCCAGTGTATGTGTGTGTGTGTGTGTGTGTGTGTGTGTGTGTGTGTGCGTGCTGGGGGCAGCTTCTCTCTATCCATCCCAGCCCAGCCCATGGGGCCATTCACAAACAAACAGCTGTTGCAGCAGCACTGTGAGTGACTGAGTCACACAGGCAGGGAAAATAAATTTGAGAATCCATGAAAAGACCCTCATACCACTGTCCCAAACTCCCCGAGTGGGGCTGGCACACGTGCGGACGTTCCTCTGGACAGCCGGAGACTATCAGAGAGTTCATGTCTGATCGAGGGCCTCTAACCCTCCGTGTTCCCAACTCTCTTTCCCAGCGGCGCCCAATTTGGCTCCGCCCACATGGACGATGTGCGTCACGGTCGTTAAAACAAAAAAAACCGCAGCCTGCCCTGAGAGGTCAGAAAGCCTGAGTCACCCCACACTCCAGCTGTCCAGAGCAGCTCCTCCCAGGCTCCTCCCAAGTTTTCCCATCATGCAGTTTTGTCGGTTTCCTCCCAAAACGAGGTCGGTTTGGCCTCCCGCTACCGGTGCAAAGGGCAAGGGGGGAGCCCTGTTAGCCCGGGGCGGTGGCGGCCCGCGTCTTTTACGGCCTCAGAAGTCCATCGCGAGTCTGAGAGGCTAACGGCTTTACGGCCGGGACGTCACCTGGGGAGCTGCGGGACGGGGAGGAAGGTGGCTGCCGTTGACACCTCCGAAATCCCCTTCTACCCCCCCACCCCTGTGATTGGCGGCCCTGTTTACAGCGTCGCCCTGAGACCCCGTACGGGGGGGGGGCGGGTCCTGGCGGACAGGTGTTCGGGGTTGTTATGCAGTCTGACCCTCAGTAATTAGCGAGGCCCGTCGAGCAGTAAACTCTGCTTAACATCCGGAAAGGGCTGAGAGTTTTTTTTACGAAGGACAGGGCGGAGGACCCTGGGAAGTTACTGGACTAAGGGGGGGGGGCGTGCCCCCACCTCCACCCCGCCCTAAAGAAAGACTGGAAAAACCCACGTTTCTCAGGCCCCAGGGTAAACGGAGACAAGATGGCCCTGCTTTCAGGAATCATCAGCATGTTGACCAATCAGAGTCAGAGAAACTTTCTGAAGGTGTGGCTATGTTCAGTTATTTATTTTGCCATGTTACAAGCAGACGTTATAACAGTTACTTCTTTCATATCTCTGATAAGTTTTTCCCTAATATGCAGTCTGCATTTACATCTGCTATTGTCATTGACAGTAACTGGACTTCTTCTGGTGAGGATTTCAGTTGTGCAAGCGCATTTCTGTCATTGCACTGTCCAAGTTCTCCTGATTGCCGTTATTCTGTTTTTTACATTTTTTTGTGCCCTGAGCAGCAGTAAATTAAATAATAAGAACTTCACATTTATTTGAATACAGTTGAAAGCAAACCGTCATCAAAAGCAGTAATAATTGATCTTATGGCAAAACAATTCACTCAAAAAAAACCCCACAGCGCTTAACAGAAAAAAGGGCTCAGTCAATCTACCCCACAATGGACTTACAAACAGGGTTTTACTGCTGGTATTAAATGGGACCAGTGATTAGCATGACAAAGTCTGAACACCTGGGTGATACAGAACCCAGCTGCAGGGACTACTGGTTAATTATGTAGTAGTTTTGTGTTCCTCTGGCCTGAAATTTTATAGATTCCGTATGATGTGTGCTGCAGCTGTGGAGGTGCTATTACTGGATCTGGATTAGCTGCAGCTTTGAGGTGCAACAGCATTGGTTACTGCAGACAGTGAAGAGAGAAGACTGCTTCCAGATCACCCTACAGGCTCACTTCCTGTGTGCTGGGGCCTCACTTCCCATCTTCTGGGGACTCACTTCCTGTGTGTTGGGGCCTCACTTCCTGAGTTCCGGGGGCTCACTTCCTGTGTGCTGGGGCCTCCCTTCCGGTTCTGTGTGGGGCTCCTTCCATGTTTGGGCTCATCGTGTTGGGCCTCACTTCCTGAGTTCCGGGGGCTCACTTCCTGTGTGCTGGGGCCTCATTTCCTGTGTGTCATCGACATCACTCCCTCCGGCTATTTTTGCCACTGTGTCTGGCTGACTGTGCCATTAGTAAAAGCGCAAAACTCCTCACCTCACCTGAAGTGAGAAATGACAACACCCCAGCACCCACACTCCCCTGCCCCCAACTGCAACCTCACCTCTTCTTTCTTGTGCACCCCCCCCTCTAAAACCAGACTCTTTATCGCCTTTTCCTGTATGTGTTATTGCACCCCCCCCCCCCACCCAAATTTCTCCAATGGAACTAGTGTCCTTCTTCACTGTCTTCCATCTTTCTTTCCCTTTTTTAACCCCACTCCCTCCACTCTCACCTCTCTATTCAACGCCGTCAAATAGGATGTTCAGTATTTCATTTCAGAGCATAAATCGCATTTACGCCCACTTGCCGTTTTACTGATACCGTATTTATGGGTGCAAATTTGGCTAATCATTAGCGGGCTGTAATCGCGTAGCTTGTCAGAGGTACTCAGGCTCCGGCGGGAGCCCCGGGTGGCTTATCAAGGTTAGCAGAGAGAGCGAGCTCCCGCTCGGTCGCCCAGGGAGACGGGCGCATCATCGGACCTGTGAAATCACAGCCACGCCCCCCATCGGTTGCCCTTTTTTCCTGTTTAGGACAAATTCCCTGTGCGTGTCATATGCAGAGAGAGGAGGGCTAGATCAGAGAGACAGAGAGAGAGAGGGAGAGAAAGAGAGAGAGAGAGAGAAACAGACAGAGAGAGAGAGAGAGAGAAAGAAAGAGACAGAGAGACAGAGAGAGAAAGAAAGAGACAGAAAGAGAGAGAGAGAGAGAGAGACAAAGAGAGAGAGAAATAGAGAGAGAGAGAGAGAAAGAGACAGACAGAGAGATAGAGAGAGAGAGACAGAGACAGAGAGAGATAAAGAGAGAGAGAGACAGAGAGAGATAAAGAGAGAGAGAGACAGAGACGTGTTAACCTTACCAGACTCGACCCGGCAGAGCGAAGGTGGAAAATGAGGCCTGGTTTTGCACCCGCACACACTCGGGCTGTCAGACCCAGGGAGAGGCTCACGGCCGCAGTCATGTGTAGATTAACGTCTCAGGGCGCAGGGCTCCAGGCCAAAAAAGAGGGAACCTAGGAGAGTGGGGACCGAGGAGAGCGACAGAAAAGGGGGGGCGCATTTCGGTCCGAGGGGCGCCGGCGTGAATCCGTGAGCCCCCAGCAGAACGAGCTTTCCTGGATTTCGCTCCAGAAAGATTTCTTTCACAATGCGGTTTTTTCGCACAATTAAAAATGAATGCGCGGTGCTGCACCCAGACCGGGCCCTTCTATGGGCTCAGTCAACCTTCGCTTTCATTCAGCCTCCTGTCCATTCACTCGGGGGTCATTCTGAAACCCCCATGTTATGCAGTCCAGCTTCTACAGTAGCCACTCGATATAAGAAGAAAGATGCACTGCTTCTCAGAAGACACAAAATGGCTCAATGGCTTTTGCGAGGAGAATAGCCTCTGTGAATTGTTTGTGAGGTGGAGTGTGCTATTGAGCGTGAAGCCTGTGTGTGTGTGTGTATGTGTGCGTGATTGGCTGATTTGGTGATTGATTGATTGGTTTAGATAATATGTTTGTGTGTGTGTGTGTGTGTGTGCTTTGTTAATTTGGCGATTGATTGACTGGCTGAAATAGTGTTTGGTTAAATCGGTGGTGTGTGCGTGTGTGTGTGGGTGTGTGTGTGTGTGTGTGTGTGTGTGTGTGTGTGTGTGTCGTGTGTCGTGTGTGTTGTGTGTGTGTGTGTGTGTGTGTGTGTGTGTGTGTGTGTGTGTGCGTGCGTGTGTGTGTGTGTTGCGTGTTTCGATTCAGTCCATGGTGTGTGCAGCGAGCCCCTGTCCCACAGCCCCTACTGATATCACACCCCTCATTACAGAGTCATCCACAGAGCTCCCCGCTGATCTGCAACAAATCATCTCAGCTGTGAAAGAGATCTGTAAAGAGCCACCCCCCAATCACAGGGGGACCGGTGCCAGAGGGGGGGGGGGGCTAAAGCATGACTCACGCACACACAGCCATCCCGGCTGTGCCCACTTCCACCCCCCATTCCTCTCTCCACCGAGCCCCAAAAATGCACTCCATCTCCCTGAGAAAACCCCTGAAAGGCGGGGGGGAGTTTCCACTGTGCTGGCAGGGAGCTCCTTTGGACGGGGGGGAGAGAGCGAGCTTGGCTGGTCTAGCTGTGGCCTGGACAGATTTGCTGCTGCCCCAATGAGGTGGAGGCCCTCCTGTGTTACCCCCCCGCCCCCCAGGCCCCCCCCCCCAAACCCCTGCACTATTTCAGGAGACAGAAACACACAACCCTCCCCCCCCACCACCCCCCATCCTCCTCCTCCTTTTCTCACAGAGAAATGTAAACCCACCTTGGTGATGAATCTCCCCGCTCTTAATTGGTATGAAAACAACACTTGCGCAGTATATAATGTTTTATGCATCTTTCATGTCCTTTATTATAATACTAATGAGGGGCTGTATATCACGAGGGTCTCGGCGCGTCAGATAAGCTCCTTAGCGGGATCACCGCGATCCCCGAGCCCGTCACAGCCCGCGCTCAATCAGGGCCCTCTCATTTGCAATCAGTAATTAGTATGCAAATTAGCCCAGGGGACCACACAAGTACCAGTGTTTTACAAGGGCCTGATTATGGCTCCTCAGGGCCCGGGAGGCGGCAGACGGGAACCCCTTCCGCCCCCCCCCCCCCCCCCCCCCCCCCCCCGCCCCCCCCTCCCCGCTGCTGTCCCCGGGTCCACATGGCGGGTTTTTTTCTCGCGACGCGGGGCCCGTCCCTTTTAGATTCGGCGCGCGCCCCCTATCCCGAGAGCCTGCACCCCGACATTTCCTTCTTATCGGTCATCGATCCTGGCTCTCAGGCGCTGTCGGAGCCTGTCCTGCCACTTCAGATCGCTCTAATTACCAAAGCGCTCTGTCCCTTTGTGCTGCCGCGATATGCCCGGGATATACGGGCATAAATACCGTAGAAAGATAGCCAAGGGACGCTAGCATGGGGGGCTTCACTTTAATGCAGCACTCCGCTAGCTCGCTAGACGGGTTCGCTTGGTGTTAATTCCACACACCGCACACCCTCAGCATTAGTCTCAGTGAAATAGCAGTGTATAACTGAAAAGCCTACTACTGTGGAGGGGTTTTATGATATAAAAACAACCCCAGACAGCTTAACTGGAGTGCAGAAGGTGTGGGGTATGGCTCTGACTTTGAGAGCAGAGCGCCCGGCCTTCACATGAATCCGGGCCCCAAGTGAAGGGGACCCGGCCCAATCCACCACGGCGAGCTCTTCCTCTGACTCCTCGTCCTACGAGTGGGGAGGTAGAGAGAGAGGGAGGGAGGGAGGGAGAGAGGTAGAGAGGGAGAGGGAGGGAGAGGTAGAGAGGGGGAGAGGGAGGGCTTTGGTGGGTGGGGGGGGGGGTTGGGGGGCAATTGAATTTTCCACCAAGTGTAGCCCTGCTCCTGATTTTGGCTGTGACCTGGTTTAAGGAGAACAGAGGGAGCGGGGATCTATAGCTTTGTTCTCGCACACGGCCGGGCGAGGGGGATATTGGCTGGGAGGGGATTACGGGCGTGCTGATAGGCCGCGATTAGGGGACGCTCGCTCTCTCGCCGCCGGGGCCGCCCACGGGTACGCGGGAACAACGGCGTCTCCTCAGAACCCCCCCGCTATCCGCCGCGATCCCCCGCGTTCCCCCCCCCCGGCCGCCCTTGTGACCGCGCCGCTGATCCGGACCGCGCCGGGGTGATGTCACCCCTCCGGAAGGGAAAATTGCCCCGCGAGTTTTTTTTGCCCCGGCTCAGCTGACCCACCGACCAATTTACCGCCTGTGTGCCCGGCAACCCGGGGGGCCGGCCAGCCGCGGGCCGGACTGCCATTAATCGCGTGCCGAGAGCCGTTTGGCCGCCATCTGCCGCCGAACCTCCGCTCCGACCCCTTCAGGCACCTGCAGGACCCGCTTAAGCCGGATTCTGAAGGCAATCCGAGGGGACGGTTCGGTTTATTGGACCAGCTGATATTTAAGGGCTCGCTTTCGCACCCCTTCCCAGTGCGGTCAGGTGGACGGGCCTGCAGTCCGCTCCTCTGCAGACGCTGATGGATTGCATTGGACCTGTCATTAGGGTAGCTTTTTTTTTTGCTGTTTCTCCCCCCCCCACCCCCCCCACCTCCCCCAGTGCTGCCAGTGGCCTCCTTCCTCCAGCCCAGAGCTGATCTGCAGGGCGGTGTTATTTTTCTCCCCTGTTCCCTGCCGAATTATGGCGCACCCCAGACATGGCCCGTTCAGCCCCAGCAGGCGTGCGGCGGTGGCGCCCGGCGAGGAGGACGTCCGCCCTTCCTCCCTAAGCCCTCCTCAGCCGGGCGGCACCTCAACCGAAAACGCGGGAGGAGAAGCACTAACAGGCCCCGGCATCATTACCACACACGAGTCCCCGCACACCGCGCGCGGATTCGCCAGAGATAAGCTTCTGTGTGCGTCTGTGTGTGTGTGTGTGTGCGTGTGTGTGTGTGTGTGTGTGTGTGAGTGTGTGAGTGTGTGTGTGTGTGTGTGTGTGTGTGTGTGTGTGTGTGTGTGGTGGTGTGTTGTGGGGTGTGTGTGGTGTGTGTGTGTGTGTGTGTGTGTGTGTGTGTGTGTGTGCTGTGTTGTGTGTGTGTTGTGTGGTGTGTGTGTGTGGTGGTGGTGTTTTGTGTGTGTGTGTGTGTGTGTGTGTGTGTGTGTGTGTGGGGTTGAACTGTCGGAAGTGTCTCTCTCTTGCTTGGTTACTTCACGGGACACAGAGAGTGGTTTGGATGTTAGTTGCGGAAATCACTACCCAAACGGGCGCGGGCCAATTATTAGGCCGGGAGCAGGGCCGGGTGGAGCCTGTCCCTAACCCCTCAGCGCACGGGCTAGGCCTCCGAGCCGCACACCGTCCCCAGCCCGTCACGCGTCCCCCTTCCGAACCAGGGGAGAGGTGTTAGGGAAGTGGCCTTGGGACGCAGGGGGCCTGCTGTTTAATGAACGTGGGGCCGGGGGGGGGCTGGAGGGGGGCAGGGGGGGCTGGAGGGGGGGAGGCTTGGTGACAGCTTGCGCCGTTCCACTGGGCCAAATCCCCGCAGCCGCGGCTCCTCGCGAAAACGCAAATATTATCGCGCGCGGAAATAATTTATGAGGAAGGATACATTTTTCTCCCGTCGCTGGTGGCTCTGGTGGAAGCGCTGTTTACGAGAGAGAGGGGGGGGGGCTCCTGCTCTGGCTTCGGTTTTTAATGTGCCGAGGAACGGGAGGTGGGGGCTGGGGGGCGATGTGGGGGGGGGAGGTTTGGAGAGAGGAGACATTGCACCGCGGTTTATGGTGTGACAGCGGTAATTGGGGAGCAAATTAGAATGAAAACAAGGGGACACTCCCCCATTCCTTCCCGTGAAAGGGCGCCGTGTCGACAGACGGCCCACTCCACCCCGCCAGCGGCTCTGAAGGGCGCGCTTCCATTCCGCCATGTCATTTTGATGTCATGATTATAGGTGAGCTTTCGAACCCCCAGAATGTGCTCGGGGGGGGGGGGGGAGAGGCTCGGGGGGGGTGCGTCCAGCTCGCTCCGTAGAGACGTCGCAGCGAGACGCCGCGGAAAGGCCTGGAACCCCTGTGGGGGGGGGGGTGGCATGTGACCAGCAACTGCCCTTAATAAACTGGTCACAGGTGTCCCTTGCCCTGGCCTGGCCAAGGAACAACCTCCATGCACTGAATTACAATGGAGGGGGGGTGGGGGGTAGAGTTCATCAATTTGTGTTCCTGTGGAAATGTAGATGAGCTTATTGGCCTCCAGCTCGCCGTCCCAGCTTCCCCAGCGCGCCACAACAGCACTGTGTGCTGCTCCTTTGTCCGCTGCTCTCTCGCGCCTGGGAGCTCTCCGCGAGCGGCTGAATGAGCAGCACAATGAGCGGCGGAGGAGCAGAGGGCTGCTGTGTGCATCGCGGGTCCCTCCCGTACCGCTGACCTGGCAGCCACAGTGTGGTTAGTGGAGCTTAAGGATTCCATTCTGCCATCTTTTATCGGCTCAATAATGCTCTTTTCAAGGTGGGCAGCTCCCAAGGGGTTAATGCCCGGAGAGGGGCACATACCCCCCTGGGAGTAAACCCCCCCCTCTCCCCCCCCCCCCTCCCCAATCGCTGAGCGGCCGCATTGTGTCCCTGGGCAAACATTCCCACAGAAAGGAAAAGCCATTTGGTTCCCCCTTGCTTTAGGGTCCTCTGGTGTGTGGTGTGGGGGGTGGGGCGAGAGGGGGGTGGGGGAGTGGGGGAGTGGGGGAGGAGGGAGGGAGCGGGGGGTCCCCCAGTCAGCAGCTGGACATGACGTGACAAATTGGGGGCTTTGTCTTTCCGAGGAGGGGGGGGGTGGGGGGGCTCGGGGGCCGAGGGGCTGGCGGGCGGGCATTGAGGGGACGCACTGCCATAGAATGTATTGTGTGTCCCACACACACAATGCAAATGACTCCGTTTAAAGAAATGTAAAAGACTCACAAGTGAGGGTGTGCTTCCCCCCCGCCCCCCCTGACCACCCCTTCAGTGTCCCCTGTAGGACCACAGGTGAGTTGTCCCTGCAAAAAGTACAAATTAGCATTGCAGGGTGGGAAAAAAAAAAGTCTTATTACTCTAACTAGGCGTTTGGTTGCAAATCAATCTGGACCGTCCTCGTAAAACAGCCCAGAATAGCACAGCGTCTCGCCGCAGTCGTTATTCGCTGGGTTCGGGACGGCCGTAAAAAGCTCTCGAGGTTAGCTGGTGGAGCACTGCTGTGGTTTGGGGGGGTAAGCAAAAACGTGCCTGCTTTACTTGCAGGATGGCACCAGATTTTCCGGGACTCTGCACCCCTTCCGCCGCCATTTTGACTGCTCCCCCTCACGCCCCCCACGCCCGTTCCCCCCCTCCTCCCCAGGAAAAAGAATGCATTTGGGTTTGGCTGAGCACCAGCCCCTGAGAGCCCCCCGCTGGCGACCTCGGGGTGAAAAAGCACTGCATTTGACAGAGTCCACCTCTTAACTTGTTAACTTGCTAATTGGCCAGCAGTCACTTCACTAGCCGAACAATGGACTGCTAGCTGAGCGATGAGCTTCTCTTTTAGAGTGGAGCGAGGAGCTGGGTGGTTTTGGGGGCGGGGGTGGAGGGGGACGGGGGGGGGGGGAGGGGGAGGGGGGCTGGTGGGGATGGGGAGGGGCGCGAGAGTGTTGTGTGAGGTCTGGCCTGGTCGCCAAGGCGACCGGTGCCCGATACATTAACTGTAGAGGTTCTTCCAAGCTGACCCAGGGACCAGAAAAAAGGGGGGCTGGCATTATATCCCTCCAAACCAACCCCCCCCCCTCCCTCCCCCACTTTATACAGGGGGTTAGTGTTGCTTGTTTGCCCAGCAGTGGATTGGCAATTTTGGAACAGGGGGTAAAAGGGATGGTGTTTAGACACAGACCGTGTTAAGTAATTAGGGAGAGCTTACGGCGCCATTTCCAGGACAGCTGCTCGCGGAGAGCGCACAGCCAGCCGTCCAGGAAGAGCGTGTCACATCCTGTCTGCTGGGGACGGGGACCGCCGCTCCTGCCAGGCACGCAAACCTGAGCATGTGCAGTGCGGTCCGTGGGGTGGCAGGGCGGAATTTCCGCGCGTAGCAACACAAACACGGCCGTATCCACGGCGCAGATGGAGGTTCAGCATGCTGCTGAAGGTTTATGTGTTCTACTTGTTGAGTTGACTTTTCTGCCAACTGCCACATTTTCTAAATTTTGATTTTTTTTTTTTTTTTAACCGAACACGTTGACATGTCGTGTGTGGTGAACAGGGGTGGGGGGGATGGGGGGGGGGTAAGAAAAAAATAAACAAAGCTTTCTTGTCAATTTTATTTGGTTGTGCAAAAGGCATTAAAAAAAAAAAAGAAGTTAGGCATTTCAAAAACAACTAGGAAATGGGAGCAGGGGTGGGGTAGTGGGGGGGAGGGGGGGTTGGGTACACCCGTCTCCCCACAGTTTGGTAGCATGCGGAACCCAGCTGGAACCCCTGTGTTAAATAAATGCAAGGACAGTCTGCCCATATGTTCCCCATGTTACAATAACAGCCCCTCCGTCGCATTTCCCAGCAGACCTCCGGGCTTTTCCCGCAAGGCCAGGGCAGGTGAACTCAAGCTGAACAGAGCCTTCTCGCTGTGGGCCCGCTCCCCAGGCGAGGCCCAGGCCCCTCGCCGGGCCCTGTATATTTTCCTGTCTTTCGCAGTGTTTATCCACTGCTACTCCATCTGGACCGGCATCAAAGGAAGGGGGGTGGATGGTGGGGGGGGGGGGGGGGGGTTGGGAGCGGGATCGTTTTCGTTTTCTTTTTCTTTCTTTTCTTTTTTTTTTTTGGCTCCTTCCTTTCCTGAAACCAGTGAGGTAGAAACAGAAGGAAGTGTAACAGCGGCTTCTCCTGCTCCGGCCGGTCTACTTCTCCATCTGTGCGCCGCTCCCGGCGTTGGGAGCGTGAGGACCGGGGCCCCCTCTGTCAGGTGCGACTGTCTCCCGGCCTTCGGAGGTGAACCCAGACGACGGTCGCACTTCCTCTGAGACAGGAAGCGCGTGTTGTTCTCGTCGTCCGTTGGCCTTTCGTCTTTCTCTGTTCCTTGGAGCTCGTCTGTGCTCTGCTGCGGATTGCGCTGAGACGATGTGCTGGGCGTTTAGTCGAGCGGGGGGGTGGGGGGCTCCGCAGCGGCGGGTGTGTGAACATGTGTCTCAGCTCGGCCCGCTGCTCGCCTGAACACACGCAGTTCCCCTCAGCAGCTGTGCGTGCTGGAGGAGCTATGCTTTTGGGGGGTGGCCTGGGGAGAATGACCCCCTCCTCCCCTCCCTACACGCACACACACACACACACACATCCCCCAAAGCGCAGTGTTTGTTGAGGTAATGCCCCGTGACCCTTTGACCTTGGAAATATGTCTTAAGCCTTGTTGTGTCTGAGGGAGAGAGCAGGTGTCACACGGGCTGCTCTGGGCCTGCCCGGACGAGAGCGCTCTCTGGTGAAACAGCCCCCCCCTCCCCCCCTCCCCCCCCCTCCCTGTCCCAGCCCTTTTAGGAAAGTGGCGGATGTCGTGTAGCGAGTTCCCAGTTTGGCCCCCGGGGGCCTGCGAGAGGTGACCCCGCCGCTCGGCCCCCGGCCCGTGTGTTACTCACCCAGCGCGACCAATCGGCAATCACGTAACCGAGCGCGATGGTCCGGGCTTTAACCCCCACCCCCCCCGCACCCGCACGTAAGCAAAACGTTACATTAATCAGCCCAGACCATTTACAAAATAACCCAAATAAACCCAAACCCCCCCCCCCCCCCTTTCCCCCAGAGCTGCAGGCCCTGTTCCTGTCGGTCTGCAGGGGGTGCGGGACACACACAGACGGGCGCGGCGTGCGGGGCCGGACGCCTTTCATGTGGCTCCCCGCTCACCCGCTCGCCCGCCGCCCCGACGGCGTGTTTTCTCTGCTCGAGCGGAGCGGCGAGGGGGGGGGGGGCTGGGGCGCAGAATAACTGCTCCATCAGGCCCCTGTGTCAAACAATACAAATATGATCTCTATATTTGGAGAGGAGCCGGGCGCTGGGCGGGCGCTGGCGGGCGCTGGGCGGGGGGCGAGAGGCATGCCGTGGTGTCATTTAGAGCCACTGGCACGGAATGGTAAATAAAAGCCCTCACGTTCCGGCTCCGGTGCGGGGCTGCTGAGAGCCTCGTCTAATTCCGCTACCCCCCCTCACCCCCCCCCCAAACCCGCCACCCCGCCCTCGTCAGTGTCTGTTTGTAGGTGTGAAGGGCGACACGCATGTCGCAAGGTTCTCTCTCGCTGCCACAACCCCCCCCATCCCACCCCCACCCCTCTCCAACATTACCACCTCCTCCCCCCCACCACCACCCCACCCCCCCCCGCCCGCCATCCACCTTCCTGCATGGCATCTGCTAAGCCGCTAGAGAAAGTTGTGTGCTGAGACCGGGCTGTCTTGCTGGGTGGGTTTGAACAAGCACACGTCTGTTCTACCCCGATGGCCTATGAAATGAGAAACTCAGCCACTGTGATGCTGACGGTAGCGGGCCTGGGTGATAAATCTGCTGCTTTTTTTTTTTTTCTCTCTCTCTCCGTCTCTCTCCCGCGCGTCAATTTGCGTGTATGAATGGCGGTGTGTGTGTGTGCGTGTGTGCGTGTGTGTGTGTGTGCGTGTGTGCAGGGTTGTGTGTGTACGTCCGTAAAAAGAGGTGCCAAGATTTGGGGATTTGATTTCACAGCACCACAGAATTATTTTATTTATTTTTTTAAGAAAAAACGAAAAAAAAGAACGGTGTCAATTCATTAAATTTACAAATTAAAATAAGTATGCATTAATTCATCAGCTTCAGTGGCTTGCTTTTTTTTTTTTTTTTTTAGCATTTTGCTGCTTTTCTATAATTAAATATTTCTAATCAGAGCCAGAGGTGGCCTCTTGCATGTCTTCCACTCCAAACAGCGATTTTTGTTGCGTTTAAACAAAAATATACTTGCATTACATTACAGGCAAGCGTGTCTTCAGCACTGCCACTGGTGCAGACATGCGACTTTCTCCCTTCTGCATGGCCAGCCCTTTGAGTTCTGCCACATCACACTGTCATCTGTACCCCAGTAGGGTTGGAATCCATCAGTAACTTACTGGCACACATCTGTCCCAGTATAGTATGTGCTTGGCAATTTTGATGCAGAAACAAAAATAGCGATTTTAATAAATTAACCGACACAGGTGAACTGTGGAGAGGTGTTAGGTACCATGAACTTGCCCCTCTGAAGGACATTGCCTGCGAAGCGTGTGACATAATACCTCTTCCTGTGTAATTGATTTTAAACCCTGTGATATCTGAGCTGAGCATCAAGGGAATTGTAGTTCTGGCGTTACCCTCCTGAGCAGTGGCCGAGGAGCTGACCACCAGGCTGCGACTACAGGTTCCAGGATTCTCTGCGCACAGGGCCGGTTTCACAGGGTCAGTCTCGCGGGGAGGAAAACAGAAGAGTTGAGCGCTCCTCGGTTGATAAGGGCGACCAAGTTCGGCGGCGGGTGTCTGGGTGCGTGCGTGCGGCCGCCTGGAAGGGTGGAAACCCAAACAGCGCTTTGATGATGCACTTTCGCCCCCTTCTCTGCCCCGCGGCAGCTGCGCTGGATACTGTTTTAAATGTATCGCTACGGATCTTATCTCACACGCCCTTTTATCTCTGCTCGTCCCGCGAAGACAAACGGACGCGGGGTGGTGGGGGGTGCGGGGGTGGGGGGGGGTGGTCTGCGGTCCACTACCTGCATCCCGAGGTGTGTTTCCGCCACCTCTACTCTGAGTCAACAGGAGAAAGCCTGGGGGGCCTGTGTGTGTGTGTGTGTGTGTGTGTGTGCATGTTTTTGCTCTCTATGGAACTTGGAACTGTGGAGAGGGTACTGTGAGGGCCATAGACATTTTAATTTTATGATTGAGATAATTAATGTTTCTTTTTTTGTATATATTCTTTGGTATTAATATTGCTACAAAATACAATATTTAGTTTTTTAAACTAATATGCTGTTAGATTACCTAGATTTTTCTGTTAATGAAAAATAATAGATGGTTATATTATTTACTTCTAATTTTTTTGTCAGATGACCATGTATTTTGTATACAGCTTGGTCCTGACGCATAATTTATGAGACGCGCCCTAATCGGGAACACTGACTGGCTGAACTTTTTAAGCCCCCGTTTCTCGGGGTCCTTTCTCCCCACCACGCACTTCATCATCGCGGTGTCTGTTAGCCGGAGTGCTGGCCGTTTGGGCAGACGGCTAAATCACCCCCCCCCAGCCCCCAGCCCCCGTCACACCCGCGCCAATGGCGGGGTGAAAGGTCACAGCGATGTCACTCCGTCACCTCGAGATGATCTCCCCCGTACTGGAGTCCGCGTGCGGGGGGGGGGGCGAATGGGAGGGGGGGTGTCTGGTCCCCGCGGCTCGGCGGTTTATGAGGTGTCCTTCGCCACTTCACTGGCTCTCTGCGCCATTAACCCCGTCCGCCCCGCAGATAGAGCCGTCTCAGGTGCGGCCGCCCGCCCACGCCGGGAGGAAGCCGCTCAGGTGGGGGCCCGGCGGGCGTCGTCTAACGCCGCGCGGCGTGCTAGCGACACGCTACGCGACAGGAACCTCTCTAAAAAAACACCCCGCACCCCCAACGTTCCTCAGGAGCACCGCTTCCACCTGACACGCACAGGGGGGCGCTGGGGGAGGGGGGGGGGACCCACATAAACAGCCGGGAGGAAGTGCCTCTGATCTGCCGGAGCCCCCCGTAGCCCCACTCTCCACCTCAGCCGCTTCACACACTGTAGCCGCCATTATTCAGCCCCCGCCCAGCCATAACACCATTAGGCGCGGAGCACGGCCATCTTTGCCGCCGCAGCACGCGACGCCGTCGGTGATTTCCGCCGCCCGCGTCTTCGCCGCGCGGCCGTCGAGACCGCGCCGGGCCCTCGTCCGAGCCCGGTCGGCGTCCATTTTGGGTTTTCCGTTAGGAGCCTCCTCCCAGGGAAAGCGGGAGTGTGAGGGTCTCCGGTAACGCAGGAGCCAGCCTGGCCAGCGGGGACTCCCCCCCGCCGGGTCAGGTGAGTGTACCGGCGCACGCCGCGGGCGGGGCGGGGGCTGCCGGGTCCTCGCTCTGAGACGCGAGAGCCGGGCCCCACGCCAGGCCCCCGCCAGGCTGAGGAAAGCGATAGCAGCCATTTCAAAAAAGGGCTGAGCCGTTTTTTTCTTCTTCTTCTTCCTCCTCTCTTCCCCACTTGTGCTGTGAATGGGATTTGTTTCAGCGGTAGTGGGGGGGAAAAAATAGCCCAAGTCCCAGCAGGCCCTGTGCCAGCCTGGGGCTCGCCTAGCTGCACCTGCCCTGGCGACTGCAGGGCCTGTCTGCCTGCCTGCCTGCCTCCCCCCCCATCCTCCTCCTCCTCCTCTCTCCTCCTCCACCTCCTCCCTCAGCCCCCTGAGCTCCCTCACACTCTCCGTGTTGTGACTCCTGACAAGTCCTCCAATTTGCTCGGCAGTGTGAAGAACCGAGGAGCCATTGATATCTTTTTTCTTTCTTCTTTTTTTCCTTTTTTTTAATTATCGAGCCCCCTGCTCCGCTCGCGTTTCAGGCCCTGCCGCCCTCGCTGCCTCGCGCTCTCCGCACACCGCCACCGTGGCTGCTGGCCTGAGAGGCCGGTACCCCAGCCAGCCCCGCCATTGATCCACTCCCCCTCTCATGTTT
This sequence comes from Anguilla rostrata, assembly GCF_018555375.3. Classification (NCBI taxonomy): domain Eukaryota; kingdom Metazoa; phylum Chordata; class Actinopteri; order Anguilliformes; family Anguillidae; genus Anguilla; species Anguilla rostrata. The sequence continues at coordinate 5,904,775 of NC_057938.1, forward strand.
AACACATTTCCATCAGCAGGAGGGCTGCCGGGGGGGGGGGGGGGGGGGGGGGAAGGGGGGTGTCGCAGCAGGAAGTCCAATTTAGGACTGTCATTAATGAAGAGCCCCCTACAGCACTCTATCCCCCCCCCACCACCCTCGCTCCCCTCCCTGTCTTCTTGACTCTTTCAAGGTCAATGAGAGGACACTGTCACACCACCACACCAAAGGCTGCGTAACGCACGCGACAGAAATCTGAAGTCTGTCGCATTTTTTTCAAAACGTTAAAAAAAAATTAGCAAATTGTAAATGTAAATAAAATCCGTCAGCTTATCAGGGAGAGCTCTGGCAGCAGGAGGCTGGTTCCTGGGCTGTGCCTGTGTCCCACAGCAGCAGGTGCGGAGGTCGGAGAACTGACTCATCCGCTGCGTTCACGCGATCTGGAGGCGCGGTCGAGATGTAATACTGAATTTCAGAGGGTTCGGACCTTGGGATGGAAAAATAATAGAGCGAAATTAATGTCTTAATGGAAAAAGAACAACAGCGGCGTTGTGCGGGGAGGGCTGATGGAGGCTCTGTGATGGAGCCTCAGACGAGGCGTCCTCTCGCTAAATCACGCGGGGCGCGGCGGAGGCACACACGGGGCGAGCGCCGCGGCCCACGCGCCCCCAAACGATCCGTCTGAAGTGCTCCGCTCCCAGATTGGAGGAAAATCAGTATGAGAAGGAGCGCGGAGTCTTCCTCCCCCCCCCTTCCTCCCGACGCCCCCCTCACCCCCCACCCTACCCCACCCACCGCACCCCGCGGCGGATTCCTTAAAACCTGATCCTGGCTGATTTTCGGGCCTGCCCCATCGATTTTCCCGGGTGAAAATAAGAGAACACAAAAGCGTGTTAGACACTCTGGAATCAGATCCAATCCATTAGTGGGATCAATACTCCGAAGGCAGGGGGAAGAAAAGAGAACCCTGAGTGTTGACAAAACCAAATAAATATAGATGTGTAAGAGAAGAGAAATTAGATTACTGTCAAAGAATCAAAGCACAACACTTTTAACCCCTAACCTTACAATCTGTGTTTACACCACAGCACAGGGGCTGGGGAGGGGGGCAGCAGAGATCAGATATGTACTGGGGAGGTGGGGGGGGGGGCAGGTAATAGCCCCGGCGCGGCTCCATGGCGGGGTTGTGCGCTCCACGCCTAACGGCTGGAACGGGCGGGAACAGGGGGCAGGAACAGGGGCCTGAACGGAGGGCTTCGGTGTTAAAATCTATTTCTCTCCTTCACTTCCGGTTGTTCTTCACTTCCGCGGGAAAGGCACCCTCGGCAAAGCCAGTGTGTGAATCTCACGTGTGAACTGTTACACTTTTTGTATGAGAATGTGTTGTTTTGAAGAATTTTTTAGATGGCTGAATAAAACACATATTTTAAAAGAGCCAGTTTTGTAAAAAGGCATTGAGGATGCATAAAGTAGGATTTCATAATAGGAATGGTGGATTGATAATGGATGGATAATGGATTGCAGTTTAACCATGTTGTCATGTGCCTTAGATATGAGTCATGTTGACCAGATCAAACGTATTGTGTACATTCCTCACAATTATACTCACTAATAATGCTTTTCTTTTCTTTCCATGTACCTCACCCGTCTGTGATCACGGCTTCTCTGCTACAGGTAAGTGCATCTTTCATTCATAACTGTGGCATGCCCCCCCCCCTCCCCCCTTTTTGTTAAAGAGAACCAGAACTGTCTTGTTCTGCCCCTTTTCCGTTTGACTGCCGAATTTTTGTGTCACCGGAACACCCCTCTTGGGCTCAGCAGTATTCTCACCCGCACGGTTTCGCCGGCGTCTAACGCTGGCGGGGGAATGCCCACGCGGGCACAGTAAAGAGCCCGTGCCACACAGACCAGCGCGTGCCACCGCCCCACCCCGTGCCACCTCCCTGCCACGTGCCACCGCCCCCCCCACGTGCCCGTCACCCGTCTGCGGTGCCAGCCCAACCCGTCTGTGCCACGCGGTGCTTCCTTAAGCGTTAGCAGAGCAGGAAGGGGAGGGTTACTGGAATGCAGACGCCCAGGAACCCCCCCCCGACCCCCACCCCCTCGATCTGCTGCACATATGGTGTCCCAGCAGGGCACAGCTGGCAGGGGTGAGAGTCTGGCGCTGAACACACGGGCCTGGGGGGTTGGGGGGGTGGCAGCCAGCCTCAGTCTGTTTTAGATAAGGGGCGGGGGGAGACCGAGGTGTGACAGGTAAGTGGGAGGGGCCTCGTATGAAGCTTCTGTAATCCATATGCGATCCACTTCAAATTTCTTTCTGCTGCTCTACCCTCTGAACCCCGCCCTGGGTAGGGTTCTGCGTGTCACCTGGAAACATGTGACTAACCCCCCCCACAAACACCCTCCACACTCCCTCCCTCCCTCCCTCCCTCCCTCCACCTTACCCCCCATTTCCCCCCCCCCCCCACCTCCCCCGGTCCACCAGGTGCCACACAGGTGGTTCCCATCGATTTCCACTGCACATTTGTGTCCGTTTCCAGATGTGAACAAGCTGGGTCACATCTGAGGCTCCGCGGTGATCCGGGGGGGTATCGGGTAGCGGGACGGGTCAATACCCCACTCATCTCCGAAGGGCTGTGTTGTCAGGAGGGCTGGGGGGGGGGGGGGTATTGAAAAGGGCGTTCTTTTTCGCCGCAGCGTAACTGCATTTGCCCGGTCCCTGCCTTTTTAATGCCTGTAAATATCGGCTTGTTGTCCTGTAATTGCGTGGTGTCCTCTGTCCCCGCTGGCCGCCGGCGTGTTCCGTTAGCCCATAATGCCCTGTTTCCTGAGCGCCGCGGCCTTATGGACGGACGCCATTAATCCATAATTCAGAAATGCGACCGGAGAGCTTGTTTGAAACTTCAGACGCCCCCACTTAAATGCGCTACGTCTCTGCGCGCCTTCGCTCATATTAATGATGGCGTCCATTAGTAACACAAGGTTTATAGGGCCTGGTTTATAAGGCTGCGAGACACTTACTAGAGTGTAACTCAAGCTAGATTCATGCCTGCGCAGGAGGGCAGTGCGCTGTTTGCCAGCGAGACAGACGCCTTTGTTTAGAGAAGTCCCATTTGAATGTCACAATACGCAGACATCGCTAATCGAAGGAAGAAAGCAACTATGTCTACAGCAAAAACATGAGGTAAGAACCCATTCATTTCCAGGGCAACCAGTTAGAACCGGTTTGTCTGATTCCCGCAAGTCCATTTACTTTCCAGGCTAGCGTGACCTTTAGAATGCAAACCAAAACAATAGCAATAGCAGCAAATGAGTTAATCCATCGATTGTTGCATTTTATACCGCACACATCCGTTCCTCTTCGGTCAGGATATGATGGACAGTGTGGTCAGGGCAGGCACTGGTGCCCACCGTAGCCAGACCTGGGTCAATACCCTGTCAAGTTCCCTTTGTCTGGTGATCTTGCCGAAGAACGTCTTCGAGTTGACCTCGCTGCTCCTTCCCTGGTCTTCCACCAGAACACGACCGCGCCCGCCGCTGCTCCGGTCGAGCGGCCGGCGTCCGAGCCAGTTCAGGCGCGGCCCTTGTTTCGACGCCCGGTTGCCGGAGGAACCGTAACCGGGGCCGAGCGCGCGGGGAGTGACGCTGGCACCTGCGCGGACGAGGCCCCTCTATTTCCCCCGCTCTAAGTGCCAGAGTGGCAGCCAAGCGGGCCGGAGCGAGCGCGGGGGGAAAGAAAAACGGAAAGCTATTAATGTTCGGTAATCATTGGGCCAAGTAGTAGTCATCAGTGTTTTAGGGGCAATCTTATTACCATGTAACGAAGGGCTTGATTAGTCTATTAGCCTCTTCAAGTCATTCCACAGGCGCTTACCAACCTGACCCCCCCGGCTCCTCCCCCCCACCGCCCCCCCTCCCCCACCCCTCACAGTACCCCATGCAGAAATCAAATTACAACAGGGATTGCACATTTAAATCACAGACCCTGAACCCCAAATGACATACTAAATTGCCAAGGGTGGGTCATTGAGAGTTCAGGCCCGGATAATGAAACTAGCACAGAGGTAATAGCAGTAGAAGTGTTATTAGGTGGGGTGGGGATGGGTGAGGGGGTGGGGGGGATGGGTATAGGGGGTAGGGGAGGGCGTTTTTGGAGGGTGTCTACATGAACCGGCCCGTGTTCTCCCATGTGTCTCCCGCCGGTCGCGCTCCTCCGTCCCGCTGTAATGGAGATTGACGGCGGGGTCTAATAGCCGCGCGTGTTCTGCAAGGACTCATCTGCTCATCATTGAATAAGAATGACTTGAAGAGGAAATATGCATACAGAGCGCGCTCCCCCGCCCCTCCTCCTCCTCCTCCTCCTCCTCCTCGTCCTCCTCGCTCGCTCCCACACCTCCAAGAGACACTCATCCGTCACCTGGAGAGGGCACCCCGCATTATCTCTCTCGAGTGCGTTCCAGCGAAGCTCCCGTCCCCTCCCGGCTCCTAACCGCACATCGTCCTCAGATGAGATTAATCCATTTTCGCGCCCCACACAGATGACTGCCCGTGCTTGTTTTAAAGTGACAGACATCGATGTAGCGGTTCCCACGTATGTATCTTTCTCAGCCGCTCTGCGTTACTGGCTGCATTGGGTGGGTGTTTTGGGTTGGGCGTTTTTGTAGAAGAGTCAAAGAAAGGTTCCTCTCACGCTCAAGCCCTGGTAGGCTCTGTGTTAGCGAGCTACATGCCAAAGCTGCACTTAACACATGGCCTGTACTCAAGTCATAAAGGCAGCCAGAGCCTTTCCAGGTTGTCATGGTTTCCCACCAAAGCAACTTAGCTACCGGCATGTGTGTTTACGTTGGTCAGAAGAAACTTTTTTTGGTCTCATTTTTGGAAATTCCGCGAAGGCCTTAATTATCCGAGGAGGAGGGTTTCAGAGGGGTCAGAGGTCGCCGCCGCGCTGTGGAGCCGCGCAGAGGGACTGCGTGCGGAGGGCGTGCGGGGGTGCGGTTTCGGGGCTCGGGCCTCCATGTTGTGAATCCCGATCCCTCTCATTACAGAATGCCCCCCCGCCTCAGACAGCCTGAGGGGAGGACGAGGCGTGACCTCCGACCTTTTCCCCCGTCACCGTCCCTACCTGTTTACGCTTCCTCCAGCGAGCGGCCTAATGAGCTCCATCTGCAAGCTGCTCTCCTCCCCCTAGAGGCCGGTGGTGGTATTTCACGCCATAGCACCGCTATCTGTTACAGACCGGAGCCTCTTGTTATTTTTGTCGGTGCGTGAGTACGGAGTGGCAGGTTCCCGCTGCCTGTCAGCCGTCCGGCATTCGGCCCTGAGAGCCCCCCCCCCCACCCCGAGCGTGGCTGAGAGCGCTCCCGTAAATTTCGCCGGGGTCGCTAACGAAAACGGTCGAATCAAAAAGCGCCAGGGCGCTCCGCCGCCAGAGGGGCCCTTCCTCTGACCGTCTGACCGCAGCTCAGGGAAGAGAAACGCCGACGGCCCCCCCGGCGCGGCGCGGCTGTAGCCACATGCCCCCGTCCAGAGTGACCTTGAGTCCGCCGCTTTAATTCCCCTGTCCCCCCCCCTCCAGCGGCGGCGGAAATTAAACCGGTCGTGAGCGAGCGAGTGCCCCCCCGCCCGCCCACCCGCCCGCCCGGCGTTTGTTGACTGGCTCTTTACGAGCGCCGGGCTGCAGATGATGTGTTCATTCGGGGCGGGGGCGGCCCGGCCGGGTGATTAGCAGTAAAAGTTTAACGGGGGCCCCGCGCGCGTCTCGCTGTCGTTTTCACGAGGCCCTTTTAACGGCGGGGGGACATCGGCGCGCCTCCGCTCCGCCCGGCCCGGCGCTCGACGAGTAACACGCACGCGCACGTATCCCCCCGAACACACAGGGGGGGCACGGGCGGTGGCCGGGTCGCCGACCCTCCCGAATCACGGCCGCCGGTCATCCCCCCCCCCCCCTCCTCAGACAAATCGCTCCTGTCCGGGGGGGGGGTCGGGCGTAAGCGGCATAAGTCACGTCGGATAAAGGCTAAGCGGTCAGATCAGCCAGCACATCCACTCATCCTTCGCGGCCCTGGCGGACAGGGGGCAGGTGGTGAGCCGGGTACCGTGGGCCAGGCCACCGACAGGCTGGAGACCGGACCGTGACGCCACCGTGGGCCGCGGCACGAGTTTAACGACCCCCCGACAGGAATGCGGCGAATGCCATCAGCAGATTATCTCTGCCGGTTATCAGACCGCGGGAGGAACAGCCGGAGATGCGGAGGGGTGTAAAAGTGGGCGTGGCCGCAGGGCTGCGTTCTGCGCGATAATGGCGGGTGGGCGGAGCTGACTGGTGTTCAGCCATCCAGCGACTCCGGCTTTCCAACAACTTGACCGGACTACCCCCGGTGCCAAAGATCTCGGGGGGGGGGGGGGATGGTTGTTGGGTGGGTGGGGGCATTAAGGCACCTCAGGCATGCGGTGATAAGGGTCCGCTCTTTTCCCACCACACACACACACACGCGCGCACACACACACACCCATCGTGGCTGGACTTCAGCACGCGCCGCCTGGAATGTCCTGAACACGCTTGTTGATTCATCACAGGTATGGTGAAAGTGCAAAGTCTCACCCCCCCCCCCCCCCCCCCACGCACCTACGCCCCCACCTGCCCCCTCCTCCATAAATACCTGCCTCGCTGGATCGATGGGAGAGGGGCATTCCTTCCCTTGTCTTATCGGCACCTCGCTCAGAGGCTGAGACCCACGTCTGTGTCTCAGCGCGCTCTTGGGTAAATAAATGCAGCCGGGGGGGGGGGTGTTTGGGGGGGGGGAGGGTATTGGGGTCAGAAAGGCAAAGGCCTGGCAGAGGTGAAATTGCTGTGGGATCGGTATGAGGGCCTGTCGTAACACGCGGGGTAACAGAGTTAGGGCCTGTCGCCCCTGCCGGAGCCCGGGCGCGGAGTAGCGCGCTAAAGCGGTTAGCCCCGGCCTAACAAGGCCCTGATGAGCCGGGGTAGTCCCCCCCCACCGCCCCCCCCACCCTATCCCCCGCGCCGGTGCGGGGCGGACCGCGGCCGGGCCGAGAGAGAGAGCTAACGCCCCCCCCCCCCACCCCGGGGGCTAACTCCATTAGGCGCTGGGAGCGCGGGATGGCGGCGAGGTTAGCGGAGGGGTGTCCGAGCCCCGGGGGCTGTGGGTCAGGGGGGCGCCGAGCCGGTTTGGGATTGAATCACCGCCGGGTTGTCCGAGCAACGTGATCCTCTGCCCCCGGCGAGCGAAGACGCGGGTTTCGTTCTGACAGAACAGGTGCCCGCGCCGTTCGTTAGGTCTAATTGGCCAACAGCCGCAAATAAAACAAACAAAAAAAACTCTTCCCCACCCCCACCCCCACCGCAGCAGCAACAGCAGCGGTCAACTGGAATATGGCTTCTTGGCATTCCTCTCCCCAATTTAGGCGGGGTTTTCATAGCTGTTATTTACACCTCTCCTGTAGCTGACTCCCAGAATTACACACACTTTTACTGCGCGTCCAGTCCACCGCCCTGTCGGCCCAACTGTCACCCTTATTTTTAGAAAAAATAAAACCGTCGTGAGTTTTTTCATCCCTTTTAGTGCTGTTCTCATGCCGTCACCCTCTTAAAAAAAATACAAAAATCCGGAAAAGCTAAAAAGCATCGACCGCGGTAAATGTGCTTATATGACACAGGATTCGGGACGGCCACTTAAATATACCCAGAATCCCCTCGGTCGGCACGATAACCGGCAGTTAGCGGTCTGCGTTTTTTTCGCTCGCGCCGATCGATCCGCCATCGCCTCTGCATCGCGGACGCCACAGACGCCCCGGCCATTAGCCCCCTTTTGTTTGTTTTGGATAATGATAAAAACAAAAAAAAAAGCAATTGTTTCATTTTTATCCGATTGTCAGTAACTCTAGCTCCCTGGTGGACGGGGCGAAAACCGATTCTAATTCGGTTAGGGAGGGCCACATCGGCTTTTGCCAGGCTTTTGAGGGAGGGGAAATGGGACGCCCCACGACGGTGTGAACAGGGGAGACGTTTAAATGTAGCACTGCGGGATGAGTGAGGCCATAATGCCCCCCACCCTCTCCCCCCTCCCTCCCCAACCCAACCCAACCCCCATCCGCCCTGGCTCCAGTCTCTGCATTAGGGAGGCTCGTGATTGGTTCAGAATTTATGGCCGACGTAAGTGTATTTGATTGATATGACTGTTTAAGAGCAGACTGTGCTGCAATTTATTTTATTGGTAAAGAATGGCTGAGGAGATCTGTTTGACCTCCCTGAACTGAACTGTGGGTGGAGACGGGGAAAGGGAGGGGGGGGGGGTCCTCTCTCAGTACCCCGGCTGTCCGGCCCACTGCCAGCACCAGCCTCTCTCTCTCTCTCTCTCTCTCTTTCTCTCTATTTCTACTCTCTCTCTCGCTTTCCTTGTCCACTGCTTTGAAAAAAAATATACAAAAAATACTAATTGTTCAAGGTCCTTATCTTTGACCGCACTCACTTTTGGACCCCTGCGCAGTCTTATTTGCTGAATTTACCAGAGTGGTGTGAGGTCATGCAGGCCCACTGGGGCCCGGGTTCGTGGCGCTGGGACGCCTCTCTCTCCCCGACACGCGTTTGGAAAGAGGCGAGGCGCTGAGGAGAGGGGAGGTGGTGGGGCGGGGAGGCAGGGCGGTCCAGTTCCGCTCGGACCCGGCCGCTCCAGGTGCTCTGTTCCAGGTTCTTCGCTCCAGGCCTGTGCTCCTTTCTGGAGCGATGCAGGGCTCGATAGCGTCCGCTGCGCACGCAAACGCACACGTCTCATAACCACCGACGCTCCTTTTTCAGTGTTTTACACAGTTTCCCCATCAGCTGCTGTGCGGTTTATTGTTTTATAGTGGCTTTAGGAGGGAGAATGAAGCCGTGGGCATATCATGGCTGTTGTGCAATTGTAGGCTTTAACAGACACACAGAGACACATGCAAACACCCGCACATACACACACACAGACACACACACACAAACACACGCAAACACCTGCACACACACACACACACACTTACATATACACAGATACACATGTACACACGGGTGCACGCACAGCACACACACACACGCACACAAACACACACACACACACCACACACACACACGCAGACACACACACACGCACACACACACACACACTCACACACACACACACGCAGGCACACAAACAGAGCCGTTGCCTATGATAAGCAGCGGTGATTAATAGATGTCACGGGCAGCTGCTGGCTCCCTTGTACGCATGATAAGTGATTACCCTAATTTTGAAAGGTGGCTGATAAATAGGAGCTCGCTCTGTCGGCACTGAGGGAGCCCGGCAATAATACCTTTTTGATTATTCAATAAATAACCCATAATTGGACATTGATTGGCCAGTATGGGCAGTGCGGAGAGTGGGGGGGGGGGAGCGGGTATTGACCCCTGCGGTCAGCATGCGGTCAGTTTGCGCGCTGACCAGTGGTCACCAGGTCACCCCCCCACCCTCTTTTTCTCTGTCCACCCTGCACCCAGCTGATTTAATCAGTGTGGGCTCACCCATTCTGCCCTTTTTTATTTATTGGCAAATCTATGTGTCCCATCTAATGGGCGCCACTTAAGAACTTTTCGAATGATCCCCCCTGCTTGTGAAGAATGCATTATATTGGCAGGTTTAGTACGAACAAGATTGAAATCTGTCCCGTATGGATTTTTTTTTCTTTTTTTTCTTTTTTTTTTTAGCTCTCCCCTTCCGTCACAATGGATTCTTTCACGCAGATATTCTCAGACCTAAATGACGATACATTCTGGGGCTAAGCTACATTACCTCACCGTCCAACGCTGCTCTCTCTCTCTCTCTCTCTCTTCTCTCTCTCCCTCTCTCTCCTCTCTCTCTCTCTCTCTCACTCTCTCTCTTCTCTCTCGCTCCTCTCTCTCTCTTGTCTCCTGCCTCTCGCTCTCTCTCTCTCTCTCTTCTCTTCCTCTCTCTCTCTCTCTCTCTCTCTCTCTCTCTCTCTCTCTCTCTCTCTCTCTCTCTCTCTCTCTCTCTCTCTCTCTCTCTCTCTCTCTCTCTCTCTCTCTGACGTCGCCACTGAAGGCGCTGCCGAATCTGGAACATTTTGCTCTGGGTCCACTGTCACAGTGAGCCGACTAACGACAGGAACTTGTATCCGTAATACGGCTCTAAAAATGACAACTAGGTGCCGGATGTCTCAGGGGAAGAGGACTACTGTCATTCAAGTGAGTAATTCTGGGGTGAAAAGAAAGGAGAAGAAGGAAAAAAGAAAAAGAAGAAAAAAAAAACCCCGGCCTACTTTGAAAATCATGTGAAATGGCTTTTCCGAAGCCGATGCATTACTGCATCGGGGCTGCCTATTAAATACCTTCTCTCGATTGGCCATTATTTCCCCCAATAAAACAACCGCGGGCGGCGCGTTCTTTTTTTTTTTTCCTCTCTCTCTTCTTTTTGTTTCGGGAAGCGTGTTTCAAATGCAACGAGAAAGCCGCTAATGAAATGAAGCGTTTGATGTTTTAAATAAAAAACAGACCGGGGAGTTTGGGTACTGAGGAGCGGGGGGGGGGCGGGGGGGGGGCGGGGTGGATCATAGGTGTGGGAAGCCTGCAGTTTTACTAAAACTCGGTTCTCTTCAGAAAGTCTGCCAAAAAACACCCCCCCCCTCCCCCCCCCCCCACCTTTGAGCCACTCTGAGCAAGAAAAAAATAAGAGATTGTGCTCATTATGTTATTATTGAAAGCGAATTTGTTCGGGCCCTATAATGAATGCAGCCATTTAATGGTTCTAGCAGGTGAGGCGGACGAACTGAAACGTGAATCGAGTCAACAACGCGACCGCTGAGCCTGATCGCTTCGGCCCGGGAAACAGGTAGAGCGGAGGAGAGGCAGAGCGGACGAGTGCGCTGGGAAACAGGTAGAGAGGAGGAAGGCAGAACGACAGTCGCTGGAACAGTAGGCGGAAGCAGAGGCAGTCGTGGCGTAGAGAGGAGCAGAACGGAGTGCTGGAAACAGGTAGAGAGAGAGCAGAGCGGACGATGCGCGAAACGGTAGAGAGGAGGAGAGGCAGAGAGAGTGCCTGGGAAACAGGTAGAGAGGAGGATGAAACGGAGCGCGCTGGAAACAGGTAGAGCGGAGGAGAGGCAGAGCGGACGAGTGCGCTGGGAAACAGGTAGAGAGGAGGAGAGGCAGAACGGACGAGTGCGCTGGGAAACAGGTAGAGAGGAGGAGAGGCAGAACGGACGAGTGCGCTGGGAAACAGGTAGAGAGGAGGAGAGGCAGAACGGACGAGCGCGCTGGGAAACAGGTAGAGAGGAGGAGAGGCAGAACGGACGAATATCTACATTAACGCTTAATCTTCTGCCCCCTCGTCGCCACCACAAAGAGGGGGAAGGAGAGAAAGAGGAGAGAAAGAGGATGATGAAGAATCATCGCTATTAGACTTTGCTCTCGCGCTTTAAGAGAAAATCGTTCCATCCATAATTTACACCCTCAATTACTATTAATAAAGAGATATTTCACCCAGACCACACGGGATGATTACACGAAACGTGGCATTAACATTTTCTGTTTGAACGTTTCCATCCCCAATTGCTCATGGAGTTAATAAGAGGGACCATCACCCTTTATTTTTTCATGAAATTATGCTATGGATATGATATTTTAATTTATCAGCCGTGATAAATGTATTGAACCAGTTAATTGAGCCCCCTCTGTGAGAGAATGAGGGCGCTCCGAGCGTGGTGGATGCTGGGAAAACAGGGGCGGGGCTGTAGCGGCTGGGGACGGTGGATGGGGGGGGGGGGGGGTCTCAGCTTTGTTAAACTGGGGGTGAAGAGCGATGGGGGTCTCTGCAGGCACGTTCCTGAATTCAGGCTCTATACGCGTTGGAAATTTTTTTTTCGGCCAAGTATTAACTAACCACACCGCCCAAAGCTTCGAGTCGGTACGTGGCCTACACACGTGTTTGCCATTCTGCGTAGGCTACCTGTGTTAAGTGATACCATATTTGCTCCAGAAAACAGTCATTGGGATAGCTGAAGGATCACAGCTTCACGTAAACTCTGGAAGTGCAGCTCATGTGCTGTGAGGTCAGAACACTTCAGATCTTAATTTAGGTCACCGCACAGTCCTTCATGGTTTGATGTTATGTATCTTTCAGCCATGTCAGGTCTTACAGGTTTACAGCCTTGTACAGAAGTTAACAGGGATTTTTTTAAAAGCCGCATTAATGAGGTTATTCCATTAGAACACAGTTCTGAAGACAAGACAGGCAACATGTACACCAGGCTCTGATAAGGAACATCAAAGATTTCATTTAACCACTATGCATTTGTAAAGTGTGTGTGTTCAAAGTCAAAGAGAGACAGGACATTGGATGGAACCAGTGCAAGACAGCTCCCCTAGTGGACTGGCACGGTATGGCCTTCTGGTAACTTGCTGGCAGAATTTTAAGAAGTGCCTCCGGTTGGAGGGGGTCGGCCGGCCGCAGCCCTCCCACATCCAGCGGGTCTTTGTTGTGGTCCCGACTGCCCCGCCGCAACCCCGCTGTTCTCACCTCCCAAAAAAAGAAAACAGGGAAATCTGGGGTTTATGCGCTCCCGCCCCGTCTGGGCTCCCTCCTGTAGATCCGGCAGGATGGTGTTCCTGCTTCTGTCAGCGTGCCTGATGGGGGAGTCCCGCTGGCACAGCCGCTGGCGGGACAACCCCCCCCAAAACCCTCGCCCCTACCCCGTCCTGGTGGAGCTTCTCCCTGGGAACCTCTTCGGCTGGGGACAGTTCCCGATCCAAATGGTGTTATGTACATAATGTACGCCCGCACAGCAAAATATTAATGTAAAATCGACTCTGACAAGAGTACTTTCAACTCTTAACAGAGTTGATTTAACACCTGGAATGTTACTGTTGCTGTGCAACAAACCGCCACAAACCCCCCACCCTGAGCATTAGGGTAACTGACTCACAAAGTCAGTGTCCCCACAGCCCTGTCTGTCACGGGACGGGGCGGGGCGGACGAGGTGAGGGGCGCCACGTGGCGTAGAAGCTGCCTCCCAGGCCTCGAGGCGCACGCTCACAGGCCGCCGCCGCCGCCGCCGTCGCCACGGCAGCAAGCGGGGGGCCGCGCCGCGTGCCTCTCCCGCGGCTACGGGCGTAATAGGGCGGTTTTCTGCGCTCCTTAATTTTCCCTTTTCTTCCCACCGAGGAAATGTTTAATGGCCTTTTCATATAAAAGCATTGTGCGCCTGTAAAGGGCTCCAGACTGACAGCTTTGCAGACTCAAAGCTGCCCCCCCCCCCCCGTTTGCTCTTATAAAAAAAAAAAGGCGGGCACAGCAGCAGTAACTAACTGCAGCGCCAGCGTGGGTTTGAGTTCCTGAGTGGGGGGGGGGGGGCAGCATGGGCGTGTCTGCATCGCCATCACCTGTGCCAAGGGTCACACCCCCCCCCCCCCCCAAGTGTATACCAACCCAAAATCACAGGTCGGGCTGCTTTTCCACTTCAGACAGAATGGGGGGGGAGAGGGGACGGGGGGGGGGGGGGGCTCTAATCCACTTTTCCCTCCAAGACACGATTGGTATGACGTAAGCCCCACTGAATCTCAAGTACAGCTTCCATTACTTCACAACACCTCCCCTCCCCTCCCCTGCCCCCCCCCCTTGGTAAATTCCACACTTGTCCCTCTCTTTCCTGGGGGGCTGCCTCGTGCTCGGCGTGCGGTCGGGTGCCAGACGGGGGGGCGTATGAAACGCAGACTTCAATGGGCCCGCCAGAGGGAGCCGCCCGCCTGCCCGCTTTGAGTTTAAAGAGAATGACTAAATTCCTGCCGTTTGGAAGCTGCCGTGGAACATGCGCTCCGTTAAAAAATCCCCGGGTGGGGTGGGGGTTAAGGTGGGGGCTGGTTTGGGTTGTCTGTGGGCGGTTTAGGATTAGGCGGTGTGGTTTGTAGCTCCCCACGGGGCCTGTCTGGGCAGGGTTGGGGGTGGGGGGGTACTGTAAACCAGGAAGCGGTCCCGTAAACAGACCTGCTATGGAGACAAACGCTTGGGCCCGGGACAGGGACGCAGAGTCGCTGGCTGGTAAACAGACTCCACCCCCCCCCCCCCTGTTTCGACCAAACAAAGGCCCCCGGAGGTCAGCTCAGGACAGACGGCCTTTAGAGGCGCCGAACAAACGCGCCGCTGCCTCCTCGTACAGGACGGAACCCGCGCTAACGTGCTAACACGGCGGCCAGCGTCACACGTGACCAGCGCGACGCTTTGTCGCGGTTAATGGCGTTTGTTTACGAGAGCGCCGCAGAAGGAGGCCTTAGACTGCGGACGAACCCCGTTCACCGACGTCCCCTCAACGGGAAGATGTTAAAATGGCCGCCGCGTCACGTAGCGGGCTGTGGACCCATCTGCGCCGAACGTTCTGGAAGCTCTCCCTGACGGAGGCAAGAGGCCGTCCCTTGTGGCTCCGCCCAATGACGGCTGGAGCCTCCAACCAAAGCACACCCCCCGCTGGTGCGTCCCCTGAGAAGATCCCAAAATGCTCGCTTGCGCTTCTTGTTTTGTTTATCGAGTGTGGGAACCCATGCCTCCGCCCCCCCCCCCCCCCCCATCTATCCCAGGGCCCTCTTGGGAAGAGGCCCAGCGGTCGTCTGAGATACGCGACGTGTGGGGTCCCCTTAGCCCGCCGCAGTCCGGCCTGCGCGCCCCCTGCAGACACGCAGAAATGCGCAGCCGCGTCTCTGTCTGCTTCTACTGAGCGGCCATTAAAAAGGCTCGTAACACGCCTGTTACAAGCGCTGACTTTAAAGACCGGGCCGCGGGAGGGAGGGGGCGACCGGGGGGCCCTGTCAGAAAGGGGGGATCCGTCGTTTGGCTTGAGCTACCCTGGCACGTTTCGGGGGGCCGGCGATTTTAAAGCTCCTGCTTTTTTCCCCTCCGGGCGCTGGTTTCTGCCCGACTTGGCAGACGGAGATCACGTGCGGAGGAAAACAATCCCGCTCGCCAGATCGCGCTCGCGGACGTAAATGTGAAATGTCACCGCGTGTCGGACTGGGGCTGAGGGGCGGAGCTCGCGCTGAGCGTGGACGCGCTGAGCGTGGACGCGCTGAGCGGCAGTGTGGGTAGTTTGCGTGTGTTTAAGTGCACTGCCTGTCTCGTGGGTTAAATAGGGATCCGGCCCATTTGCCTGCAAGTATAAATCTGTCATAATTTATATGGAATGCTAAAGAAGAAGGGCCGCATTAATCGCCCTTTCCTGTTTATTAAAGCTGTAAAGATTTCGCCGGGTGCTTTACCGCCACCCCTAGCGTTAGCATCGAGGCCGGCCTGGTTATGGGAGCGCATGGCCGGCACGGTCAACGCCAGCTGCCATCGCACAGCTGCCCCGGAGTCTGAGCCGTCATGGAGCCTCTATTGTGTTTGACGGTTGGCGTGACATCATCCGGCTTGACACCGCACGACGCCGCTCGAGCTGGGGGGGCCCCCCGCGGCGGACGAGGCGCCGATGCGCGTAACCGTTCCGTCCCACTTTGGCGTGCCCCCGTCCCGTCTTGGGTGAAACGCCCCCCAACGTACCGTACGGTGAGCGTAGCGATGTCCCTCACTGCCCTGTTTACAGACTACAGCCACCATCAGTAGAGGAGTGAGAACCTGAGCAGGGCCTTCCTCAAACCTACTGTGAATGAAAGGGACTGGTTCCTTGGAGGGAGGGAGAGCCTCTCTGTGTAAAGCCTGAACAGCAGCACATAAGGCTGTGACGTTTTTTATTGTTTTGTTTTGCGCTCAGAGTTGTAGGCAAGCGCTCGCTTGACGTCTCACCTGGCGGGAGACGGACGGACGGACGGTGACTGACACACGTCCGCGAGACCCCGGGATCTTTTTTTCTCCCCGGGAAACAGACGACCGCGCCTCCAAACCGCGGTGTTACCGGCGTTACCGCACCCAAGACTATCGTAAATTCGCCCGCCCCCATTTGGCCCCGAATAATAACGTCTTAATTATTATTTTTGCTACCTATAACATGGTTTTTAGGTATAATGATTTTTTATGGCCCTGACATATTGTCAGGGGGTGACATAAAGCCTCGGTGACATGTGACATTTGGAAAAGGTCAGCGGGCCCATCTCGCCTCACGTCTGTCTTCATAACGCTGGCACTTGTCATATTGAGGCTGGCATCGCAATCTTAGCGTCGCGCTGGAAATCTTCCCCCCCTCTCCGCTGTTTTTCAGGCCGGTGTCAGAATGTTCCTTTCCTCTCTGCCCGGGGGGTGGGGGGGGGGGGGGAGAAAATTGCCACCACGGGGCAGGTAACCCAGCCCTGCTCCTTTCCAGCGACCTCTGACATCTGAAATAATATTCCTGCCCCCCATTTCAGAGAGAGCCATGACAGGGACAGGGGGGCTATTACTAACGTGATAAGTACGCCAGGCGAGGGTGGGGGGGGGGGGGGGGGAGGGGGGTCTCGGGTGATCTCCCGGAATTAAAAGGAATAAGCGCGCCTGCTTTCTGAGAGGGACGGAGAGGAGGAGGCTGTCACTGTTATTCATCTTTTTTTCTCTCTCTCTTCCTAATCTAAAATGCTCCGATAAAAAAATAATAAAAAAAGCAGGAGAATTCGGTTAGACGGGGAATATTTCCCTCCTGTTTCCCCTGGCGGCGCGCTCTGGCAGTATGAAATGATTCGGCTCCGCGCCCGCCCAAAACGGTTTCCTCTAAAATGGTTTTTGAGGGAAGAAAAAAAAATTTCATTTTTGTTTGCATTTTAATCACTTTTCTTTTTCCGTGTGTATTTTTCACCTCAGCGAAGCTGTCGCAGGAGCTGTGTGCTTTACATTCTGACACCCTGTGCTTGTGGGTTCCCCCCCCCCCTCTTTTAAATCATGCTGTTGGAGTGGGACATATGTTTTTGGAGGATATGAAATATTCATGTTCACGTGTGGGTAGGTGGGGTGTGTGGGGGTGGGGGGGGTTTGGGGAGAAGGCCCGGTCGGGGCCAATCGTAAATCACACCTTGGCTGTAATCCGGAATGGCCCTCCCAGGGCGCCGTGGCGACCGACCGTCCTCCGCGGTGACCCCTGCACAAGGTGGAACCGGGCGGGCGGGCGGGGAGCGGAGTCTCGGAGGCGGCGGGCGGCGGGGCGGAGTCTCGGAGGGCGGGGCGACGGCGGGCGGTCGGGTCGAGGTAGCGGGAAGCGGCCCCGTAAAGTACGGGCCGTACCTCTCAGCGCTTACCCCCTGACAGCTTTTATGGTGATGGTCATATTATAGAGAGAGCGAGGGGGGGGAGGGGGGCGTTTTATTGGGATCACCCGCCCGGCTGGGGCGTGGAGGACGCCGCGCGTCCCAGAAAGATGCTGACTGAGTCAGAGGGCTCCAGAGGAGCCCGGCTAATTAGCAGGAGCTGCTGACTAATGAAGGATGATTTTAATGATTACCAGTCAAGCTAATGCGGAGCGAGGGATTCTTCAGCGGGGGGGAGGGTGTGCTGGAGCGCGTTCCTGAGCATGGAACCGCGAGCATACTGCGAGTTAGGGACGGCCATTTCTGAGCACGTGTCACCATGCAGCGCTCCAGGGTTCAGAAAACAGTATTCCCATCTTCAGCACGAAGAAGAAAAATGTATTTTAACTAGAGGAATCTTACTGTTTCGGGGTGGCGCTCAGTGTGCACGTGCGCTTCACATTTAATCAGCGGATCTGGAGGCAGTACAGTGTTTGCAGTGTTCAGGCGCTTATTCCGTTCCCCTCCAGCATTCAAGTAGCCGTGCCCGTTCCCACTCCCAAATCCACGTAATCCTCCTCCTGCACAGTGTCCCGGTCCAGCGGCTGTGGTAGCGCCGAGAGTTTTACAGAAAGGCCGGTCTCTGGTCCATACGGTTTTTTTTGTTTTGGTTTTTTTCCTGGTACTGGCAGCCGCCCAAGCAACCCCGCTTTCTGCTGTCATTTCTAATTTGGCTGTTATTTAACCCGGACCCCGCGAGCGCAGGGCGGATTTAGAGCAGTATCGAATCTGCATAATTTGTCCAGCGTAGCATAACCGCCGCTTCCTGTAACACGACCTCCCCCCCCCCCCCCGCGCGGCGCAGGCACCTGCCAGGCCGTTGCGCTGAGGAAAGGGGGGCCGTGTCGGCCTGTCATGCGGTTAGCGAGCAGCTAACGGACGAGGGCCCCCACCGCAGGTACACTTCCTCTTACACAACCGTGACACCGCCGCTACCTAGCGCGCGACCGCCAGTGACAAACTGCGACCCCCCCCCCCCCCGACCTGTCCCAGCCCCAAGTTCCCCCAACCACTTAGGCTGTACTCCTGTGCCCCTCGCCTCTCTCACCCAGGCAGGAACCCCGCCCTCGCGTAGCCGTCGCCATGGAGACCGGCTTTCAGAAAGACCCACGCTCACTCAAATGCTGCACAGACAGCCGTCCTTCAAATGAGATCACAGATAAGGTCTTATGTTCTCTGTGCTTTATCCACTCTAAAATGCAGTCGCCCCTTTCTCCAATAACCACGCAAACCCTCTATCCTCACCTACAGACTTAAACCATAGACTGACTTAAACGAACATTTTGTCGATATGTCAAAATAAAAACGTTTCCCAAATAGTCGAAGGTGTGTAGCCTATGAAAGTCCATATTGGACTCATACGTACTCCGAATTTAATTAACACTGGACATTTTACAGTTTAAAACATTAATTTTAAAATTAGGATCTGTTATCACTCACCTCGTTCACGTGAATACATTATGGAATATTTTTGAATGCATTGTTATTACACATGATTGAGCAACTATAGCTTATAGCCTATACATTTTTTCACCTTCCTGAAATTAGGCATAGGCTATGAAAGAGGCAACGAGTTTTGTATGTATGACAAATAGCTTGCCACGAAACACGTGATGTTTGATCAGTTCTTCCATAACTGTTAGAAACACTGCTCACGACAGGGAGTTGTGTCAGAACAAACAGCAGAGGAACATCTTGATCCCGAGGATCTCACGGTATCCTGGGACTCATCGGAAACAAACGCGAGCAAGAACATTCTGGAAGCTAAACTAAAAACTTAAGTCCCCTTTCCCACACGCGGTCGATGCCGACTTCTGTCTGGCACTGTTTGGAAAGTGCGGCACACGCACTAAAACTCGCAAGCCCAGCACCTGGCAGGCTCCGAGCCACGCGTGCTCGCCCACCGAGCTCAAAAGATGTGGCTGTTTGTCTTGTTAATACGCGGTAATTGAAAGCTTAAGTCAGTTTAGTCCTGGAAGTTGCTCTTCGCAAATACGCATCCTGATATTTTGATCGCGAAAGTCGTGCCGGGCCTATTTCTTTTACCTCCGCGATTAACCCTGTTTAGATTCATTTTCACAAGCAACGTTCCCCCAAAAGACTGTGTCAATACTTAAAGGAGTTTGTACGCGTACACATTTAAGCTATTCTGTTTTTCAGGAAAGAACGACCCGTTTGAGGTGACATTTAAAAAGGCGCCGTGGTTTGGGTGGCCGCAGACAGGGCGACTATGTAAATACGTTATTGTGCGTCGAGCGAAGACGGAGTGTGAGAAACGCTTGTCAGAGCAGCTTTACAGGGGTGTTTGTAAAAGGTCGTTTAGCTCACGGTTGCGTCTGGTCGGAGCCACCGCCGCTGATAAGGAAGATTGATTTTTTGATTTTGCTCTGACGATTCCCCCCCCACCGCAGCAGTGTTTTTAATCTCAGATTTAAAAAACGGATGCTTCCTTTTGTTTTATGTTGAGCGGCTGGTCCCTGGTGTCGTTCACCGGTACAATATGAAAGACTAGGGTTACCTTTCCTTTAGTGCTTTCAGATGGAGCTCCGCGTGTGATTTCTAATGGATATGAATGGCTTAATGGCATTATTGGGATTAGAACAAAGCCAATTACACTTGAATGAAATTTACCCCCCACCCTCTCTCTCTCTCTCTCTCTCTCTCTTTCTCTCTCTCCCTATCTCCCTCTCTCTCTCTCTCTCTCTGTCCCTCTCTCCCTCTCTCTCTCAGTCTGTGCACCTGACGTGTTTATTCGTATTTTGCATAACCCGCTTCTGCATAATCGGTTTTAAATTCCAAAGACAGACGACGCAGATCAAATTAAAAGACTGAACGATGCATTACGCATCGTGCGTACGGCTCGGACCGGGCCGGTTCGTCGAGTATTTTCAATACGTTAAAAGCATTCGGCGGCGTCGTTACTCGACCACAAAATATACCGTCCGCGTGGCCTTTGTTTCCTATTGAACACGAACGTTAAAAAAAATACACCCAAAGGGGGAAAAAACGAACTTAACGTCGCTGTAGGTGAGGGGAGATGCAGTTCGTACTGCCCTTCTGCGTTTGTAATAACTCGAGAGTGGTCCAGTTGGCTTATCCCGTGAGCTGCGTTGAGTTGCTGAGTTAGAGCACGTTAAGGTAAATCGTCAAGCTTGATATAAGGAAACTTCCCGATGAGGTGGCTGACTGCTTTTTGCGGGCTAACAGAAGTGGTATTGGGGTGAGGTATGGCGCGGGGGGGGGAGGGGGGGGAGGGGGTGGTTGCACTTCTGCACTCTCCTCTCCTTATCTGGAGTGGGTCAGTTCCAGTTCCTGCAGTTGGAGCAAGATCAACCCTCGCCCCTGTCCTAATCTTGTTTGTCGGTGCTAAATTAGCTGCCCCTTCTAGGTATGTTAGCAGCTAATGAATTTACGACCTGATACGGTGTGTGTGAGGGGGTGTGTGTGTGTGTGGGGGGGGGGGGGTTGTATGGGGGGGTTGCGTGGGAGTGACAGGGGCTGTAAAAAAGGAAGGAAAAAATGTAATTAACATTTATTAGCTGCCTAGTCATCTGCGTTGTGACGGGTGGGAGTGTAGATGATATTGCGGGGATCAATTAATTTTTAATCATCTCTGGAGAGATTATGGAGACTCCCAATGAACTCCAGACTGGCTGGAGTCTGTCAATAAACAGG
Organism: Anguilla rostrata; assembly: GCF_018555375.3. Taxonomy (NCBI): domain Eukaryota; kingdom Metazoa; phylum Chordata; class Actinopteri; order Anguilliformes; family Anguillidae; genus Anguilla; species Anguilla rostrata. The sequence continues at coordinate 5,925,698 of NC_057938.1, forward strand.
GCGTGGGTCACACGCTCAGGTGCCGTGTGCAGAGGGGACTCCCCGCTTATCAACACCGTTGCCACGGCGCCATCCCACACCTTTGGCCAATTCACCCGTCGTCCAAAAACAGCGGACTGAAAGGCGTGCACGTGTCGGGGGGGTGCTGGCCTGATCGTAACCCTGCAGGTGATTTTTGACACCCACAGAAGCCTAAATCCAACGGCAGTTCCTCTGCGTCCTTAATTTGAATAAAGGAAACGAAGAAAGCGTTATGTATTTTCATTGTATGCGCAAGCACAAACGTGATTGGGCCTGGCGGTGTAGCATAGTGATTAGGGAACGGGGCTGGTTGCTACAGTGTCGTAGGCACATTTCCCAGGTGGAGCACTGCCATTGTACCCTTGAGCAAGGTACTTAACCTGAATTGCTTCCGTAAATATCCAGCTGTATAAATTGATTGCATGTTTGAAAGAATGTAAGGTGCATGTAGCTAAATCTCCCTGGATAAGGGTGTCTGCTAAGTGCCAGTAATGTTGCACTGAGTGTGTTTCTCATTGGTAAAAACGTCCACAAGATAAAGCCTTGTGCGTCGGGAAGAAAGATTCGCTTGCTTAAATCCCTCTCCGCAAAATTAAGGACAAAGTGCACTCCAGTCAGATTGAGCCAGGGTTGCTTCACCGCATAGCTAACTCATTAGGAAACGGTCACTGCAGGGGAAAGACACAAACAGACATTCCTCACCTTCCACCGGGACCACCCCCTCACTCACACATGTCACCTGACCCTAAGGGGGGGAGGGGGGGGAAATCCATCAGTCCATAATTTTAGCTTGTTTTCATGAGTATGAAAAGGCTAATTTGAAAGAATATCTGGGGATCGCAAGCCTGCAATAACAGGCGGCGTGTCACCTCCCTGTAGGACGTGCGCATATGTTTACCCCCACCATCTGGCTGCTTTTCATATTGCAGTCGGCATGGCGTCCGTGTCACTGACGTCCACGGTGAAGTGCGGTAATGTGTGACACTGAGGCTGAGCAGAATAGACGTGGCACTGAGGCGCACTTGGGAAGGGATAAAGAGGGGGGTGGGGGGTGGGGGGGGGTGCCTGATTTGTGGGCTCTGGTACCCCCGGGGTTAAATCTCGAGCATCGCACGCCGAGCAGCGGCCGACTGTTAAGAGTGAATAACTTTATTGCTCGAAAGGTCCTCATACATCAGCGGGTTTGTTTATCCAGCTCAGTCTCTGCAGCCAGGGTTTCGGCTCCATGCAGATTGCAGGGAGGTGAGTGTGTGTGTGTGCGTGTATGCGTGCGTGTGTGTGTGTGTGTGTGTGATTAATGTGTATGCGTGCGTGTGTGTGTGCGTGTGCGTGTGTATGTGTGTGTGTGTGTGGTGTGTGCGTGTGCGTGCGTGTGTGCGTGGTGTGTGTGTGTGTGCATTCACATGTGTATGCGTGCGTATGTGTGTGGTGCTCACAGTGTTGCGCGGTGTTGTACTGTGTGTGTGGTTAACGTGTTGGTGTGTGCGTGTTGCTGTGTGTGCTGGGAATTCCATCACATTGTATGCATGCGTGTGTGTGTGCGTGATGATGCGTTGTGGCATACACATGATAAAGTGCATGTGGCGTGTGCTGCATACATGTTATGCGTGCGTGTGTGTGGGTTGTTCAGTGTGTGCGTCTGTGTTGTGTGTGTTGTGTGTGTGTTGTGTGTGTGCGTTCGTGTGCGTGTGCGTGTGCGTGTGTGTGCGTGTGCATGTGTGTGTGTGTGTGTGTGTGTGTGTGTGTGTGTGAATGCACAGGACTGCTTGTTAGGAATCTCACGTGCGCGGTTCTGTCACCTTTTACTGGTTAACTTCCCCTGAGTTTTTCTCCTGGCTGCATGGAGAATTCCACCACATAGTTGCATCAATCCTTTTTACATCAATGAAAATGCTAGCAGCACCATCACTCATAATAAAGATGCCACAGAATGTGCCTGCAAGATTTTTTGTCAGTCTCTTTGAGGTATGTTCAGCAATTCCTCCTTGTTAGTTTTACTTATGGCTATAATTCTTCCCCTTTGCTTTAAAAAAAAAAAAAAAAAAATCATATTACATTTCAGTGGCATTATCTCTCATTTATCACATGATTACATTCCCCGTGCTGTAGTCTGTCATGATCTGCTTGATCGTTTGGAAATGATAAGTTAAATTCCTGCACAAACATCTCCAGAAATGCGTGAGCCCGGGTGAGCTAAGTAAGCTTCCTCCGAGCAGATTCTCCGCTACAGGCTGTTACATCACTCCATCATTCCGTGCCAGTACACAGCCTTTCTGAGCACCGTGTCTCCCAATTGCCTTTGATGGTTCCCAGTGAGAATGAGCGAGGAATCTAGACATCCAGAGGGGTGGTTGTCTCGGCAGAGAGATGTTTTGACATTAGTGGAATAGGCTAAGTTTTACCCGGGTGCAGACTGGCTACGTCCTAGTCGGCTGGAAAACTTTTCACTTTACAGGTTTTGCACCTGAACGTCTAGACGGCGCTTCACTGACTCTTTCACCACTGAAGTGTTCACTGGGTTTGTACTAAGGACTTGTTTTGGGGAAAAAAATAAGTGTCACTGCATATGACTTATACTAAAGTGAAGACTTGAGATGAATCGGCTGAAAGTGACCACCCAGTTCACACTAACGCACTAGAAAACTCCCTTTGAAACACACACAACACACACACACACACACACGCACACACACACAGTGAAGTACACTCTGTATTTATGAGTCTCAATCACGACTCATACGTATCTCTGAAACTGTTGCGCACTTTCACACACCGTTTCTCTCTCTCTCTCTCTCTCTATCTCTCTTTCTCTCTCATACACCCCCCCCTCTCTCTTTCGGTAGTCAGAGAGGCTGCCCCGTGTGCGGAGGAGGCGGTGTTGGGGCCGCCCGCGCCCCATTAGGGGCAGTGGGGCTGGGCCTGTGAGCTGTAAATTAGCCTCCTCGCCCGGAGGTTTGGAGTGTTTATGGCTCAAGGTCACCCCTATAAATCGGAGCAGTCAGAGCCCCGGTGCTTTTTTTTTGCCACAGAGCCGGCCGGCCGGGGGGGGGTTGGGGGGGGGGGCTACGCGCCACAGGTGTGCCACGCGGCGCTCTGGCCTGAGGGCCCTGCCGTCGGCGCGGACCCGAAAACGTCCCGCCACCATCGCCATATCCACGCGCCCGTCCCCACGCGCCCGTCCCCTCCAGGCCCACCCATGTCTCCCGCACTCTATTCGGGGATTTTGGGCTACCACGTCCACCCCTCTTCCAAGTCATAAATCGCTGTGCAAAAACACGTTGGGCAGCGAACAGATGTGGTTCTTCTTGCGCCCCTGAGAAATGTGAGGTGCCCTAGCAGTGTTGGGCTGTTGTCTGTGTCTCAGGCAACAGGTTCCGGTCACCGGGCTCACTGGTACCAGCGGCTCTGTGTGGTGAGGGGCAGTGCCCAGTGCCGTCTTGTTATCCTTCCTTTCGCCCCCCCCCCCCCTTTCCCAGCCCCACACCAGGCCGCTCTTTCTCTGACAGCGCCCAGCTGTGGGACCGCTCGGTCCCAGCGGTCCCTGTCGGTGTCAGACCAGCCAGGGCCACAACGGCCCCCATTCAGAGCAGGGCACACAAAGGCCCCCCCCCGCTCCCTCGCCCCCCCCCCGGCGCTGCCCCTGACACCCCCGTCCGCCCGCGTGACTCCGCTCCGCCGACGGGTTCGGGGCGACGAACAACGAGCGCGCTGTGCTCCCCGACCCCGGCTCCCCGTTCGCCCCCAAACACAGATCCATTTCAGTCTCACAGCGTTATCATTAAGGCAGAAAAAAACAGCACATTTATGGTCAAGCGCTGAGAGAGACGCAGACACGCTGAGCGCGAGCTGGCTTATTCTGCCGCGTTTGCGCCGTTTTAAGAGAGCCTGTTGACATCCGCTGTGGGGGGGAGGCGCTGGGAGTGAGCGATGAGAGCGGCTAGCGGCGACGGCTAGCCAGCGGCGATGCGACTGAGGCGCCTAAACAAATGGCGCATATGCACAGGTTAAGCGCGGCGGCGGGGGGGGGGGGAACGGGCGCGCTGTTTTTCCGGCTGGGAGCCTCCCTCAATTGGAGCTCACTGGACCCCTCGGCCCTTCGCTCTGCTCCCCCTCTCCCGCTAGACCTGTTGACGGGGGGGGGGGGGCTCTCTGTCACCCCCGCGGCTGGGAGTGATAAATGTCCCTTATCGACATTGTCATTGTAATGGCCCGCGACGCGCGGCGATGGGAGATGGGCCAGAGTTATCACGGGCTTCTGCAGGGGAGGCATGCACATCAAGCTGCCAATCACCCGCCCCGAGAAATTGCTCTGAGATTTGAGTCCCCAGACGGCCGCCAGACAGGGCAGAAAAACTCCCTCCCCGCCGCCGCTGCTACAGCCGGCTCCTGCTTTATTTCGCTCTCCTCTAATGCCCGGACCCCGAAAAAAACACCGCTGTCTGCTGTCAGCTCGTTTCCCCTCCCTCACCCCCCCCCATCCGCCCCCCCCCCCGAACCGCCGCTGCGCTGTTCTCCACCGTTGGCGGTCTTGCTGGAGGAAGAGAGGCGGGGTCTACTGGGACAGGCCCCCTGCATCCCGGACCCCACCCCGCGAAACCATTCCACCGCTCTTTAATTCCGTATCGACCGCCAACAAGCACTCTATGGTGGACCAGTGTGTGGTGGCGGTGGTGGTGGAGGGGTGGGGGGGGCGTTGATGTGTCTCTGTCCCCCAGAAGATTTTAACACTGCCCGCAGGCGAAGGTGAAGCCGGTCGTGCCGCGGTCCTGTTGACCGGTCCACGAAGCTGGGGCCCGCTCCGGCCCGCGAACGCGTTCCATAATCGGCCTCGCCAAAAACCGAACGGAGGTGTAACATCCCCCTCTGCTGTCGGGTCTGGAGTCACACTCCCAGGGAGAGGGCGGGAGGGTGGAGGGGGGAGGGGGGAGGGGGAGGGGTCCCCCAGAGGCTGCGGCGGGAAGCGCGAGGGGATAAGCATCGCGAGACGATGTCCGATTGCGGATGCCCCGCGCGATGATATCGGAGCGTGTCTGAGCGCCCCCCCGTCGACGCCCCCTCACCACCCCTCGCCCCCCACCCCTCCCCAGGCCCACATCACCCTCCTTATCTCCCGCTCAGGGCCGCCTGCTCAAATACCCACTCCGCCTGATAGCCATCACCCCCCTCCCCCCCCACCACCTCAGGCCCAAGCCCCGGCCTGCATTACCCTCTCAGCCAAGCCTCCACCGCACACCCCTACACCAAGGAAGCATCCGAGGATACATAGAGTTCAGAAGGGCATACGGACTGAGAACGAGAGGATACATACGGATATACAGGAGAGGGGGATATACAGGAGAGGGATTACAGGAGAGGGATTACAGGAGGGGATATACGGAGAGGGAGATAAGAGAGGATATACAGGAGAGAGGGATATACAGGAGAGGGGATATACAGGAGAGGGGATATACAGGAGAGGGGGATATACAGGAGAGGGAGATATACAGGAGAGGGGATATACAGGAGAGGGGGATATACAGGAGAGGAGATATACAGGAGAGGGGGATATACAGGAGAGGGGATATACAGGAGAGGGGATATACAGGAGAGGAGATATACAGGAGAGGGGATATACAGAGAGGGGGATATACAGGAGAGGGGATATACAGGAGAGGGGATATACAGGAGAGAGGATATACAGGAGAGGGGATATACAGGAGAGGAGGGATATACAGGAGGGGATAGGAGTGGATACAGGAGAGGGGATATACAGGAGAGGAGATATACAGGAGAGGGGGATATACAGGAGAGGGGATATACAGGAGAGGGGATATACAGGAGAGGAGATATACAGGAGAGGGGATATACAGGAGAGGAGGATATACAGGAGAGGAGATATACAGGAGAGGAGATATACAGGAGAGGGGGATATACAGGAGAGGGGGATTACAGGGAGGGAGATATACAGGAGAGGGAGATATACAGGAGAGGGGGATACTACAGGAGAGGGTTGGATGATACAGGAGAGGGAATACAGGAGGGAACAGGAGGGATAGGGAGGAGATATACAGGAGAGGAGATATACAGGAGAGGAGAGATATACAGGAGAGGGGATATACAGGAGAGGGGGATATACAGGAGAGGAGGATATACAGGAGAGGGGGATATACAGGAGAGGGGATATACAGGAGAGGGGATATACAGAGAGGGGATATACAGGAGAGGGGATATACAGGAGAGGGGATATACAGGAGAGGGAGATATACAGGAGAGGGGGATATACAGGAGAGGGGGATATACAGGAGAGGGAGATATACAGGAGAGGGGGATATACAGGAGAGAGGGATATACAGGAGAGGGGGATATACAGGAGAGGGAGATATACAGGAGAGAGGGAGATATACAGGAGAGGGGGATATACAGGAGAGGGGGATATGGACGTGTGGAGAAGGGATTATCAGAGTTTCTGTGGTTTTGTGCATGGTGAGGGGGCTATCGGAACACGGTATCGGAGAGGGGAATCCAGGAGATGGAACGGAGGGACTACAGAACGGGTTACAGGGAGTGATTACGCTACAGGGAGGGTGTATCAGTTAGCGACCGAGAGTAAGACTCTTGTAGCATCGTTTTTAAAACATCTGACTCGCTGCTGAGAA